>NC_057718.1:52889656-52911588 GCF_004010195.1 Chiloscyllium plagiosum
AAGTACTGGGCTAATGGTAAGATTCTTGGTAGTGTAGATGAGCAGAGAGATCTCAGTGTCCAGGTACACAGATCCTTGAAAGTTGCCACCCAGGTTGACAGGGTTATTAAGAAGGCATATAGTGTTTTAGCTTTTATTAATAGAGGGATCGAGTTCCGGAACCATGAGGTTATGCTGCAGCTGTACAAAGCTCTGGTCGGCCGCAATTGGAGTATTGTGTACAGTTCTGGTCACCACATTATAAGAAGGATGTGGAAGCTTTGGAAAGGGTGCAGAGGAAGTTTTACGGGATGTTGCCTGGTATGGAGGGAAGGTCTTATGAGGAAAGGCTGAGGGACTTGAGGCTGTTTTTGTTGGAGAGAAGAACGTTGAGAGGTGACTTCATAGAGACATAAAAGGTAATCAGAGGGTTAGATAGGGTGGACAGGGAGTGCCTTTTTCCAAGTATGGAGACGGCGAGCGCAAGGGGGCATAGCTTTAAATTGAGAGGTGATAGATATAGATCAGATGTCTGAGGTAGTTTCTTTACTCAGAAAGTAGTAAGGGTATGGAATGCTTTGCCTGCAATGGTAGTAGATTACCCAACTTTAAGTACATTTATGTCGTCATTGGACAAGCATATGGACCTATATGTGGAATAGTGTAGGTTAGATGGGCTTCAGATTGGTATGACAGGTCGGCGCAACATCGAGGGCCGAAGGGTCTATACTGTGCTGTAATGTTCTATATCTATATCTATATCTATATCTATATCTATAGCTATATCTATATCTATATCTTATTCTGAGAGATAGTTAGCAGCTCTTGTGGGAGTAAAGTAATTCCGTTTGAGTGATGGTGCTGAGAAGGACCTTGTTATGCATGTAATTGGGGGTGCTGTTGCTTTAAGAGAGCTGGTCAGGGACCCAGCAGGGTGGAGCTTGGGTACAATCTAGAAACGGTTGTGAAGGTATGAGCATCATCAATAAAGAATTCCTGTTCAAATTTTTCTGCCTGGTGTATAATTCCTGGTTCCAAAGAAAGCAACAAGACAACAGGCCCATTCTCGGCTGAAATGTGGCAGAAAGATAATGATGTGACTTTCTATTTGTGATTCATGCAATCATCCAATGATGTGGTTTAAAAAGTTAAATCCTCAAGGATTCTCCAACTGCCATGTTCTATAGGCTCCTGGGTCAATGGCAGTCAGATGATTGATGTGATAGCTGCAAACAGATCCTGAAAGTGCAGAAAGTAGCAACCTGCATTTTAGTCACTAGGTTCTGAAAGCCAGAACACAGGATTATATCTATTCCATTTCCAATTCCATCAGAGCTGCAGTCAACTCTTTAAATTGGTGCCCAAAGAGTCTGCTGTGGACTCCAATCATTGGCCATATGCCCCATTGACATTAATGAAGAAACAGCTTCCTTAATGTTCCCTATAACTCAGAGTGCAGACTTAAGCCACTGCTGTCAATTGCTACACATCACACAGGCTAACTTCAGAGACTGCATTCAGGTGTAAAGCTTTTGCAAAGCATAACAAACTTTTCAGTGCCCTCATTCAGAAACTATTACCTTGTTCCAAATTAATAGCTTACTGTGATCTTCAGTGGTTTGGAGCTCCTGTGCTGCTCAAGGTTACAAAAAATGTCTGACAGTGGAGTTTAGCAGGGGCAAGGATGTTTCATACACTTTCAGGTCTGTTTCAGTTAGAAATATTACCCTTTTCCTTTCTGCCACTGTCTGATTAACAGCTAACATGTCAGGAACATCCATTACTAGAAATGAAACTATCTCAAGCCAACCACATGTATGACAAAAAACTCTGGAACATAACTATACTCATCCAATGCCTGGTGATGCAGCCATGTAGACAGAACATTGCTTCATTTCCTTCCCCTAATTATTCGCTCTCTATGACCATCAACATAGGAACCACCCGAAGCAGCATATATTTAGACCATTCTGGGATACGACCATTGAGGTTACCATGACTGAAGGGTTGATGATTTTCAAATCCATTAGTTTTCATTTCCAGAATCAACTGATATTAGCATGTTGTGTTAAAAATTAAACATTTACGTAGAGATGTATTTCAAAATTTACTTTCTCTTAAATATATTACTGAACAATTTCCAAAATGTTAAGGACAAATATGGCTCGGTGGTTAGCACTGCTGTCTCACAGCACCAGGGCTTCGGTTTGATTCCAGCTTTGGATGACTGTCTGTATCGAGTTTGCACTTTCTCCCCATGTCTGCGTGGTTTACTTCGGGTGGTCCGGTTTCCTCCCACAGTCCAAAGGTGCGCAGATTAGGTGAATTGGCCATGCTAAATTGCCCATAGTGCTCAGGGATATGTAGATTAGGTGTGTTAGTCAGGGGTAAATGTGCAGTAATAGGGTAGGGGAGTGGGTGTAGGTGGGTTACTCTTCAGAGGGGAGGTGTGGACTTGTTGGGCCAAATGGCCTGTTTCCACAATGTAGGGCTTCTATGATATGTATATAAAAAGCATTTTATTTTCAGGTCTTACCTGAGCAGCAAACTGAATATTGTATGGGAAAGATAAATAATTTCTAGTCTTGGAAATGTTTATCACACATCTGCAGCATTCTGCTTGTGCATCTTTAATATCGAAGCTAAAATTGGCCCAGGTCTGATGGGTTGACATGACAAAGCCGTCATAAGCAATCATCTTTGAGTCTAAGGACAAATCTAATCCTACATTCCATCAAAGAGGAAGATTTTGAGACTGATCATCAGTGTCATATGGATACCAGCTTCAATCTCTACTGATATTCAGTATATAAGGATTTATTTTAATTAACCTTTCATTGTGTATACACAGCTTGACATTAACTTGTAAAATTGGTTGTCCTTGCTTGCTGAAGTAAAAGTGTGTATGATCTTTGTTCTAATGGGAAACATTTTTGAAGCAGAGTGCCTATTTCTACTGAGGAGATAAGATAATATTTCCTAACTATTATCTGAGAATAATAAATAAAGTAGATGGAAAATTCCTGAGAGAATCGACATGAAATACTCTTAACTTCATTGAAAATCTGCAAAAGAGTTATGACAAATATGGTACCGTCTCTTCAGGCAAAGAGTAAACCAAGGAAAGAAGTGATAAAAGTAAAAGGCCCCTGAAGGGGATGATTTGGTTTAGATGACACCACGAACAAAGCTGAATAAAACATGGCTTTTAAGAGTACATTTACAGGAATTTATTCTTACCTCTGTAGCCAACTCTTGCTAATGGTGCTTCCCATTTTCTGATCTAATTTTGATCCAGAACTGTAGACATAATTTTGACAAAAAAGTGCTCCTTCATAATTACAAACGTAAACTCTGCACCCACAAAATTTGATTATTTTGCATGCTCATTCAAGAGATTAGATTATTTACAGTGTGGAAACAGGCCCTTCGGCCCAACAAGTCCACACCGACCCTCCGAAAAGCAAGCCACCCAGACCCATTCCCCTACATTTACCCCTTCGCCTAGCACTACGGGCAATTCAGCATGGCCAATTCATCTAACCTGCACATTTTTGGACTGTGGGAGGAAACTGGAGCACCTGGAGGAAACCCACGCAGACACGGGGAGAATGTGCAAACTCTGCACAGACAGCTGCCTGAGGCGAGAATTGAACCCAGGTCTCTGGCACAGTGAGGCAGCAGTACTAACCACTGTGCCGCCCATGTGCCACTGTGCTGCCCAATATAACAGCCGTTCTGTTCCAAATTCATTTTTAGACAAAACATACATCTCTGGTACAGGCAGTATCCATGATAATTTTGATCAGAATGAACAGAATGAGCATACAACAAAAATATGCAGAGTAGACAGATTGTGGCATCAGTTAGTGATTTGAGGTTTAGAGTGCCATTTTTTCACTCAACTCTGTAGTAATGTATGGTTTTAAGTAAACACAGAACTAATCAATTTGTTTAGTAGCAGAAAGAGTGTAATGACTGCAATGAGTATTTAAAAAGACTTTCAACCACTTTCAAGCTAGTTATTGTTGATTTTTGGCTGGTTGTTGGTGAGTTAAAATGTTTTGGTGCTTTGAACTGTTGGATCCTGGAACTGTTGAACTGTAGGCAGCACTCCTTGTCAGTCAGCTACCTTCTATGGGTAGAAGATGGAGCAGAAAAGGAGTAGGAAGACCCAGAGGTGGGTTCCCTAAATCTTGGCTAGACAGCAGGATGTAACATTCATAACTTTAAGGAGAGCAGCTAATTCTGGGCCAACAAACTGTTTGCTCTCAGGTATCAGTGAACCATCCAAATTGTTGTAGTTGCTTACTTTTCTTCATACATTTAACTCATGTATTATATCTAAGCTGCTGTTTCTTAACAAACTTTATAAATGATCAGCAAGTTGCTGCAAATTGTCAAATGCCTATATTGGGTTATTGTGAACACAAATTCCCTGAAACCAACAGGGCCCTGACACCATCCCAGCTTTACAACTGAAGATTTGTGCTCCAGAACTAAGTGCACCTCTGGCCAAATTGTTCCAGCACAATTACAACATTGGCATCAACCCAATCATTTGGAAAATTACTAAGATATTTACTGTGCACAAAAGGCAAAACAAATCCAACCCAGTCGATTACCATCACATTAGTCTACTGTCCATCGTTACTAAAGTGATGGAAGATGTTATCAACTGTGCTATCAAGCAGCACGTGCTTAACAATAGCTGGATCACTAATCCCCAGTTTGGATTCTGCAAGTACTATTTGGCTCCTGACCTTGTTGTGGGCTTGTTTCAAATTATGACAAAAAAGCTGAACTCAGGAAATAGGTGAGTGACTGCCCTTGGCATCATCCAAGGCAGATTTTGACTAAAAAAGCAAATCAATGGAAATCAGGGGCAAAACTGTTAGACTTATACCTAGCACAAAAGAAAATTGTTGCAATTATTAAAGGTCAATCATCTTAGTTCAGGACATTGTGCCTCGGTACACGTGGCAATAAATAAAATAAATTAAATGCAATCTCTACAGGAGTTCCTCAGGTTTGTAGCCCCAGCTCAAACATCATCAGCTGCTTTATCAATGAGCTTCTCTCATCATAACACTCATAGCTAAGATGTTCAATGATGATTGCACAATATTCAGGTCTCCTTAGAGACTGACACAGTCCCTATTCAAATGCAGTAAGTAATCACGGAGGGTTGTACTGAGAAGTGGCAAGTTACAGTCATGCCACACAACCTGCCAAGGAATGGCCATTTTCATCATGAAAGGATCTTTATCGCCCTTTGGAATATTGTGTACCCATGGTCTCGAAATGAGGCCAGCAGCCATCCATTAGAGGACCTTCATGGTCACCCACCACTACACCCCATGAGGATTGTTCATAGCCACAGGTAAACTATCACAACCATCTTTGCAGGATGCTCCAGAATGAGGCACCCTTGCAGTGTCTATCCTGCAGCAGCAACATCTATAAACTGCCATTGGTCCAAAGCAGTAGGATATCTGATTAGACAAGATGCCTCAGATCTACACTTCCGGGAAGTTGTCACAGTGAGCTGTTCTGACAGCATGTCCGGTTGGGGACCCAGAAATGATCCAAATTTGTACTTATTTTTAAAATGTATAGGCTTTTGCTCTCTGAATGCAAAAATAGAGTTGTATATTTTTTCCAGAAGGAAGCAGACAGAACAAACACATGCCATTGTTGGAATATGAAGCTTGCCAATATTGCAATTTGATGAAAAGCATTTCGCTCAATAGGTTTCACCTGTAAGTTCAGACATGGAACAAAAGTGCAGCAGTAAGTCCACGTTTAAACTCTTGTATGTCAAAAACAGGAGAAAGTGAGGACCGCAGCTGCTGGAGACCAGAGTCAAAACGTGTGGTGCTGGAAAAGTACAGCCAGTCAGGTATCATCTGAGGAGCAGGAATCCTGATGCTCGAAACGTCGACTCTCCTGGTCCTTGGATGCTGCCTGACTGGCTGTGCTTTTCCAGCACACCACACTTTTTGACTATGTCAAAGACAGTATTATGGTATCCCAGAAGCAATCATGGTAGCACTATTCTGCATCAGTCCACTCTACCAGCAGCATAAGAGCACTGAGTGAGACCATAAGTTGTAACCCATTGATTCATACTGTTTTCACAGAGGGATAAAGATCAGAAGATTTTTCTTATTGAAGATAGTTATTTCTTGCCATATTGTGTGGCATGAATTTTACTGGGCGACAATTGGCCAATTGAGTTTGGACTTTGATTCACAACGCCTGCAAAAGTGACCAGAAATTTTATGATTGGAGTCATGCTATCGACCAGACCATTCTGATACTGAGGCAATGTTTCCAATGCCTGTGCCCTTCTGCTGGAGCCCTTTTCAGAGCATATCTTACTGTTTTCCATGGTCTGCTATCACGACGGAACAATGCACAGCTGAGGAGAAGGAGCAGGAAGCAATAGTCTCTTTCTGCTCAGACTCTCTGTGATCAACCAACCAATGAATGCGTTCCTAATTCCCTGTTCACCAACAATCCCCCTTGAACTTTCCCTCTTATGGATTATCACTGCATCCACCTGTCCACAAAGCTATAACTGAAGCCATTACAAAATAATCACAGCCATAACAAGAAAACCAACGATATTTCAGATAATGATAACTAATCACCCTCATGCCTTTGCAAAAGTACTTTGTGTAACAAAAGCTAAGTACTGCAGATATCGGAAATCAGAAGTAAAAACAGGAAGTGCTGGAGCAGCTCAGCAGATCTGGCAACATTTGTGGAGAGAGAAAAGCAACATTAATGTTTTGAGTCCAGTATGACGGTTCTTATAATTTTGGAACAATTTGCTGCGTAGCTCTAGCTTTCATATGTAGTGCTACCAAATGGCTGCAGAATAGTTAGAGAATATAACTGACTTGCAGTGAAAGAAACTATTAGATGGCCTCACAGAATGACCTCTATAGCTCTATCTAGCACTGGAAAATCTTGCACTGGACTGTAACACCTTGGTGTGGGTATGCACAATTTGAGTTGACAGGGATTAGGACAATGCTAAGCAAAATATGCAAGACAATAATTGTTGTTTACTTGAGAGAGGGCAACAATTTCTTGCTCTTTCCCCTTAGGATAGCACATTATTAATCCTAATAATCAATTGAAGGACAGATTGCTTGTCTGCTCTGACATGCTACAAGCCTTTTTGAACGCTAATATCTGCAACAATTAGGGCAACATTCTGAACATTCATAGCGTAAGGTGAGCTCACATGAACTCAGTCTAAGCTTTCACTTCAATACTCAGACAATGGCTGGAATTTCATACATATCATTTCCCAAGGATCTGGGATAACAAGCAAGGGAGGAGTGAAATTGAACACCATGAGAAAGGAGTAATGCTTACTGCCTATCTTACTCCACAATGATCTTACCTGCCACCTTATCCATGGACCATTTAATGACTCCTCCTCCTGCCCCCACAGGGATTTTAATACTGGTAGTGAGGCTAGCTTCAAGTGCTCACTTGGACAAATTGAATGCCAGATGAGAGGAACAGCTGATACTCTTATGGTACCCTGTGTCCAATGAATGCACTCTTACAAACAATTCTTCTTTTCCATGCATCAACTCCATGTCAGCTCCTGCGAGCTTGGCTAAGGCTGAACCCTGGACTGACCTCTGTGTCTAGCATCTATTAGCCTCTCATAGAATTATAGAAACCATATAGTGTGCAAATGGGCCATTTGTCCCAATAAATCCACACCGACTCTCCAAAGAGTAACTCACCCAGACTCATTCCCCTATTGCTCTACATTTATCCCTTACGCTACACATCCCTGAATTCTATGAGCAATTTAGCATGGTCAAATCACCTAACCTTCTTTGGAATGTGGGAGGAAACCAGAGCACCAGAGGAAACCCACATAGACGTGGGAAGAATGTGCAAACTCCACACAGATAGTCATCCAAGGCTAACATTGAAACTGGGTTCCTGGCGCTGTGGGGCAGCAGTGCTAACCACTGAGCCACCATGCTGCCCTTTTGTACAGTTGCAGTCCAAGTAATAACCACTGACTCAGTGGCACTGCTGAGACAAGAGAGCTGCTGCTCTCTGGCTGTCACTGTCAGAGTTAAAACTTCCTCTCCAATATGGGTAATGGGTTCATTCCAAGCCAATATGAGAAGTTGACATAATGGCAATGTTATTGGATTAGCAATCCAGAACCCCAGGGTAATAGTATGAGAATATGGGCTCAAATCCCACATGGTAAATAGTGAAATTCAAAAATAATCTGAAATCATAAACTGGCGACCATGTCATCATTGTTTACTGTTATAAAAAAACTCTTCTGGTTCGCTGATGTCCTGTAGGGAAGGATATATACTTTCTTACTTGTTTTGGCCTACATATGATTAGATCCACAGTAATGTGGTTTACTCTTAACTGCCCTGAGGAAAATTAATGATGGACAATAAATGCCCACATTCCCATGAAAGAATAAAAAAAGTCACCCAGTAAACTAAAGGGCTGCAGAGAAAGCTGGCCAAGTGGAGGTGGATTCACAATCAACTTTCTTTTTGGCAGATAGGAATCCTGTCTCCAATGTAACATTCAGCCCAGTGTGTAGCTTCTATCTGTGCTGTAATGGAAGCTGAGGCACAGGCCATCAGACACTTGTATCAAGATTAGGGCCAGAGGAGTTAGCCTCCATTTTCACTGCAAAGCATGGATCCCAAGTCCTGAATAAAGCTATGTGCTGGGGTTATGCCTGACCATTCTTTATACATTTTGAGTCACAGCAGGATTTCTGCAAGTTTGCCTGTCACCAAACATTTCTGGGTGCAAGACCATCAGCTTTTATCTGTATACCACCCCATGTGAGATCTCAAAGGCATTCGGTACCAGAACTCCTCTGTGAGGCCACCCTCCAATGAGCTCATGCCTGACACCCACACTACCCTTTTATCCTATCCTGACCAAACCTCACCATGTGCAGATGCCATCTCTAAGCTTACCCCTGAAGTGAACACTCTATCAGTATCTGGGCCTGTAGCTACAACTTTAGGAAGATGAGATGATGATCCCTCCTCACCAGTCTGTTCATCGTTTTTGCATATCTTTGCTTTTACACCAGTGCCTGACTAGGTGGCAGCACTTGGCTAACTGAAATGATCAATGTAAAAGGTTGTGGTGAGGGGAATGGAGGAAACCTTGAGATGAATAATTACACCATTTACAGAATGTAAATAATAAGAAATTGTGGGCTGAGAGAAAAGTAGGGCATGAGAAACTGTTTTAGATATAAGTCTCTTCAAAGCTTTCACAAATTGTCACCTCTATCGGGGCAAGGATATATTGCCAGAGCTGCTTGAGGTTACATGCCACTTTGTCCTTCAAGAAGAAAAGTGTGTCATTAAGTTACTTTTTTTGGTGTGTGTTGCAATCTGCTTGGCTGGCGGATCTGTCATGTTTGAAGGACTGCCAATGCATTCAAGCTGTGGCATTTCATATGAAACTTGCAGTAGTTCAGAGTGTGTGAGAGTGAGGTGAAGCTATAAATGTGAACTGTGAGTCATGTTTGATAGAGACTATTGGTAAGTGAGGTAGGAATAGTTCTTTGATGAATGAGTCTAGCCATGAGTTCAATGAGCCTGGAGGTTCAATTGGAGAACATATAGCATTTGAAAATGTATTCAATGGTTGACTGTCTTGTGAGATAATCAAAAATGTTTTGCACAACAACAATATCTTCAAGGCTACTTTGACCCTGACTGCTATCTGCTCCGACTCCATGTACAATGTCTGTATGAAGGTTCTCTTTGAATCAAGGAGTTCTCCTTTCCTTACACCTCCTGCACTAATCCCTGCTGCATTGCCTGACAGCACCTTGGAGCCTATTCTCTGCCACATTGTGGAATTCTTCTCTCTTTCTCAGGAGAAATTCATTGTTCAGAAAACGTAATGAACTTCTTCCCACCAAAATACACTTCTCCATTTAGAGGCATGCACTAGTATTGAGTAATCCAAACTTGGTTAAAGTCTAACTGAATTCAGAACAAAAGTGATAGGAATGATAGGCAGGAAAGTGGCTGCCTGAACTGCTGTGCTCTTCCAGCACCACTAATCCAGAATCTGGTTTCCAGCATCTGCAGTCATTGTTTTTACCAGGAAAGTGGCAGTGACTGTTTCACCTTACCTTCCTGAGTGATCATATTACAGAATGAAAGATATGTAAGCTTACATAATTGTACAAATTGTGGCACTGTTCCTTGATATTGACCAGCTGAACTTAAACAACCCCTTCAGTAATAATCAAAAGCATATGATAAGATGGTAGATAGATCTGTAACTGACAGTTCTGGGTGTCATGGTGAAGCTGTGCATACGATTGTTCTCTGGAGCTGGCTCCCATGGATTTTGTGGGAACAGCTGGAATATGGCTAATTTTTGAATCTCACTCATCCCTTTGATGTCCTGGATGAGCAGCTTGTCATTTGGAGAGTGGTTTCCCCAAGCCACCTTGTGATTCTATAGCGCCCTGTCCCCTTAGCTCCAGTGGAAGAGGACCAATCAAATGATTAACTGGTTTTCAAAATCAAAACCTCTCCACTGCGTCCAGTCCACTTCCCTGTTTCTGCCTGCAATACTTCCATGAGTAATCACCTTTGTGCACCTGGAGACTGGTATGCTTTATCCCACTTAATGTTCCAGGCTCCAGTGATATGCTGCTTCTTCATTCAGTCAAGGAATCAGAAATTCCCTCTGTCAGGAAACAATGGCTTCCAGCTGTGAACCAGTTTGTGGTCTGACGTCATTATACTGTTGTTTTGTATGAAGCAAAGGAAGAATTAGCTCTTTTAAAGCAAAATGAGCAATCATATACCTAGCAGCAACCGAGCATAATCAAGTCCCTGTTCTTCCCCACTAAGTTTGGTAGGATAGGTTTGGTGTCATAGCAAGAGCATGTCTGAGCAAAATTAGCGGCAAATCTTTCAGACAGAAAATGATCAAAGTTTGGAATGATCAATCCAGGAAATAATCTGAAGTTGAAAACTTTAGTAATTTTAATAGTGACATTAGTTGCATGAAAAAATAATTCCAAGCTACGAATAGTGAAATGTGGATACTGCTTTTGAACTGCAGGGCCAATTCAACTGGTCAAAATGGTCTTTTCTAATCTTGTACATTTTATGTTCCTGTCTAGCTTAAAAGAACTCAGCACACAATGTGTGGTCTCTTTTGATGCCTTGTATGACATACCCGGAATAGAGCTAGCCTGTCTGCCATGATCATTTGATATAGACCATCTTGAGAGGGTCACGCCTCGCTATTGTTTTACTGATTGTATGATTTACTGTCACTTAGAAACAGCACGTTTAAATAAGTAAATATGCCCACAATATTTAAAGGGTTGTGTATTTTGTAACTTGGAATTTATTATCCAAAGATAACACACTAAAAATCCATTAAAATATGCAATTAGAAGTCAGTGCGTGGGGAGCTATTAATGTTTGAATTTTAGTTTATTGTAGATTGTCTGTACTTGACTGACTTTGCTGTAATATAGTATCCAGTTTTGTAAATTATTTGTCAATCATAAATTGCCATTACTTAAACACTTATTGGATATCATTTATTAGATATATGGTGAAATGTTTTGCAAATACAGTGCTTCTGTTAGATTGATTAACCTTTACTAAATCAAAAGGTAAATAGGGAAGTATCCAAACTTCCATGGTAACGTATGGCTGCATCTTGGTAATGGGGAGAAAGTGAGGTCTGCAGATGCTGGAGATCAAAGTTGAAACTTTATTGCTGGAACAGCACAGCAGGTCAGGCAGCATCCAGGGAACAGGAGATTCGACATTTCGGGCACAGGCCCTCCTTCCTGAAGAAAGGCCTGTGCCCGAAACGTCGAATCTCCTGTTCCCTGGATGCTGCCTGACCTGCTGTGCTGTCCCAGCAATAAAGTTTCAACCTGCATCTTGGTAATGGCCAGACCCAGTGTTAGGAGTCATCATCATCACAGAAATCTGTTTGTTGGGAGATTTATGTTTATCTTAAACTAGGCTTGAAATATCTAAGGTAAAAGCATTTCTAGGGTCTTTCTGCTAATGTATGAATAAAAAGGTTTTTGTTTTACATGTGGACCTTTCACCATCCAAACAGGACTGCAATCCTTTCTTCTTTAGAAAGGATAATGGTAACAATGACATATTGAATCTATTTAATGCCTTTAAATGTCGTGAGATGCTGTGGTGTTAGCAATCAGGGATTTTATCCACATACCCAGGCTGGAACAGGACCAGCAGATAGTTAAGTGAGATGCAATGACTCTCCTCGTCCAGCAGCTGCCCCAATGCACTGAATCATGCAACCGTTTAGCTGCTTCCCTGGACAGGTTGGTAATTGCCATGAACCCTCAGGGAGTGTGTGCTGGAGATGTACATGCACCTACATTCCAACACTCCACTCACTGGTCCTCAGGGTGGTGGGGAACCTTGAGACCAGTCCAGGTGACCACTCCGCGCAAGGAGAGGGGTGGTACTTGGAGGCATCCAGCTGGTAGTGGAGCTATTGACAAGCCTCTCTGCATTTTCCACTTTAGACACTCTAAAGTAGGCCAGGTCCCCATTTCCACCCTCTGATAATTAAAATGAGAAGCCTTTGGTAAGAAGATCCTGGTGGCACGGTGGCTCAATGGTTAGCATTTCTGCCTCACAGCACCAGGAACCTGGTTACAATTCCAGCCTTAGGTGACTGTTTGTGTGGAGTTTGCACATTCTCCCCGTGTCTGTGTGGGTTTCCTCCGGGTTTTCCAGTTTCTTCCCACAATCTAAAGATGTGCTGTTTAGATGGATTGGCCAAGCTAAATTGTCTGTAGTGTCGAAGTGTGTGCAGGCTAGGGTGGATTAGCCATGAGAGGTGCAGGATTATAGGGATAGGGTGGAAGCTGGGTCTGGATAGGATGCTCTTCGCAGGGTGGATATGGACTCGATGGGCCACATGGCCTGCTTCTGCACTGTAGGAATTCTGTGATGTCTCACCCATTTTGAGTCAAATGCCCCTGTGGTTGCCCCCCCAGACCTCTCGGTCAATGGGCTCAACAGCCAAACAGGCTGTCTCCATCACAGCTATGGAACCAGGGTGGGCACTAAGATATAGTGATTGGGAGAGAAAGCATAAAAGATATTGCAGGCACTTTGGTGGCAAGGATGTAAGTGGTTTGTATGAATCTCTCAGTTTCTCTAGAAATATTCCTATGTTAAGACAGGAACATAGGAACTGGAATGAGCCATTCCGCCCTTCAAGTCTGTTCCACCATTCAATGGGATCATGGCTAATCTGTGGCCTGACTCCACACCTACCTTTGGCCCATATTTCTGAATAAATTTGATTAACAAAAAAGTGTCCACCTCAGATTTAAAATTAATAACTGATCCAGCATCCACTGCCATTTATGGAAGTCAGTTCCAAACTTGTACCACTAATTGTGTGTAGAAATGCTTTGAAACATCTCTCTTGAATGGTCTGACCCTAATTTTCAAAGTATCCCCAAGTTCTAGAACCCCTAAACAAAGAAATAGTTAATGCCCTGAAGACTTTGTTCTTAACCTTCTAAATTATAGAGAAAACTGGCCTAATTGTATAATCTCTCCTCATAATTTCACCCCTGATGTCCAGGCATCATTACTGTGAACCTATATTGTATTTTTTCCAAGGCTAATAAGTCCTTCCTGAGGTGTGGTGCCCAAATCTGCTCACAGCACTCTGACTGAGGTCGAGCCATGGATTTTTATAACTGCAGCATAACTTCTGTGTCCTTCTATTTAGATAGAAAGGCCGGCATTCAATGAGCTTCTTGATTATTTTCAAGTTTTCATTTGGCTGTGAGTCTGTCTGTACAGGCATAAAGGCATTTTGACACCATGTGACAGCACCTGATGGCCACAGGCAAGGCTCCATGTACAGTGGTCTGGACTGATAGCTTAATAAAACACCTGGAAGCTGGGGGAGCAACGTGTATGCATCTTTGTCCCTCCTCATTAAAACTCCCTAATATTAGGATCCCATTGTGTGCAAGAGTATAGCTGTCAATGAGTTGTTCCTCCCCCAAAACTCAATTCCCTTACACACACTTCCAGAAGGGTTACATTCGAAACGTTGACTTCTCCACCTCTTGATGTTGCCTGGCTTGCTGTGCTCTTCCAGCCTCCTGATAGTCTACCTTGGATTCCAGCAACTGCAGTTTTTTTGTCTGTAGTCAATGAGTTGTCTGGCAATAGCATAGAGAAAGAGTCAGTGCTGCCCCGGGAGTAGACATCCTGTGTGTTGTTGTGCTGTAAATGGCATGGACCTGTGACCAATGTTCTTTTCCTTTTGAAAGCCCTCTGGTCTATATTTGTTGCAGCCTACTCTCTCACAAGTCAAGTCACCACCTGCACCTCAGTTGGAACGTGATCACAACTATTTTCATCCCCATCGCACACTATTGATTTCCAGAATGACAGAAGATGCCAGTGAGCATTCCTCTGCCAGTGACTTCCAATGTCTGCCTGAACATGCCAGTGAGCCTCCAGATATCCACATTCCCATCCTGTTAACCCCAAAGGCTTCACAGTTCTCCAAGTCCCCATGAAACCTGTCTACATATGCTGACACCTCCCCCACCCAGCTTATAGCACATAAAGTGACCTTGTCTGGTGTGACTATTCCCATCGTACCCACCCTTGCCCTGCAATGTCATTTATCTGTTTATATATATGCATGTGTATTTATGTGTAAGCATGTGAGTGTGTGTTTCTGTTTTATGTGTTTGCATTTTATTATGCTTTTCATTTGTAATTTGTTTTTGTTCTGATGAGGTTTCTACACCTAAAACATTTACCTATTTTTTCCCTTCTTGGATGCCTTGAGTAGCTTTTTGGACTTCATGGATTTTACATTTTATTTGTTTTTTTTCTCCTGCAAGTTCATTTTCAGATGCCTTTTTAACCAAGAGGCACAAAAGGCAAGGATTCTGAGAAAAGTACCAAGTACAATTACTGGTGTGTTAATAGTGACGGAGAGGAAAGAATGGGTTTGGATGGGAGGTCAAAATCAGGGTATTAAACAATATAAGCTGGTACACTAGGGTAGGGAGACCTTGCAGAGATAGAGGCCATGCGGGCTTACAAGCTGCTGAGGTCACTATGGATAAATTTCAATAATAGGCTAAAACGATTGCTTTTCAATCCAATAGGAGGGATTGTGGACAGGAGTTAAAGTCTCAAAAAGCTTTCTCCTAACCAAAATCCCCCTCGGACATCCACATTTACTCATTTAACTGAGGCCAGAGTTGGGTGGTGACCAATCCACTGCAAAGTGGCAGGATTCAATTTTAAAGATGATATTGCAGCTGAGTCCAATGCTCATGCAGCTTTTTACTGCTGGTTTCCCAAGCATGAGCAAACCCAATAGTACCACTAACGAACAAATGCGACGAGATACAGGAACTAGCCAAATCCTCAAGGAAATTGCTGCCTGTTTGAGGCTGTGACAGGTGATGAGGGAGCCAACAAGAGAGAAAAAAATCCTATTTGATCTTGATCTCACTAATCTATCTTACCCAACTACAGAAGGTGCGTTAAACAATTTGAAGTGAAAAGTTTGCATATTTCAATCTAGCAGATTAAGATTAAATATTTTCCTGAACAAAGTGGAGCTAAGTGGTATATGATGCAAAGCAAGTCAGACAAACATAGATTCAGGATATGGTCAGAAAAAGCAAAGTGCCTGGTGTGAGCATTTAGAATACCAGAAAAAAATAGAGTACCTTTTCAAATTCAAAACTAATTGATTGCCCTAGAAATCAACAGCACAACAAGGAAAGAAGGACTTGTTTCAACAGAGCAATCATCTTCCATGATGGGCATTCGTGAAACTAAAGCTCTTGCGGATGAGATTATGGGAAAATGCCCCGATTTAGCAGGGAAAGTTTCCCTGTGAAATAATTTCAGGAGATTTCAGATTCTCCAGAGAAAGTAATGGATCAGTTCCCAGGACTACCAGGAACTGCATCCTCCATGAAGGATATCTAAGAGATTAAAAATCACCCACCAGAGACATAGTTATTGAAATTTAGAAACAACATTGGTAGTCTATAAGCAAAAGACCTACAATTCTTCCAAGTTTGAAGAGAATACATTCTGGGGAAATTATAAAACATTGCTATCATCTACATTTGTGAAATCAAAAACCTGGAGAGAACTGGGATAGTCATAAATGTAAACATTGCCAAATATAATGGTTATGGGGAAGAAAGTTTGAAGGGAGGTGTTCTGTAAGGTAATGATCCCAAAAGAGTTAATTTTGATGCTGTCTATATTTTCCTAATTAACCTCTTCAGAAACACATGTGCAGTATGTGGGACTTGACTCCATGCCTCCTGGTTCAGAGATAGACCCACTACCACTGCACCAAAAGTGTCTTCCAAATTTTGTCTTAAATCAATCAGTGGGAAATTTCAATGTTATTTTGCATTCCATCTAATCTGATAATGTCACTACCTTTGGATGAAAGCATTTGAGATTTGTATGAGTTCCTGAGAAAAGCAAATATGTTCTGCACAGCTCCTGATAGGCCAATTTAATTTTGCTTACCAAGATATAAAAAAAAATCTGTACCTACATCTATCAGGCACTAGTCTACCTTGTTATATATGCAAGTGTCTCTTCAGACCCAATTTGGCCTTGGGCTGAGCAGGGACAAAAGAACTGAACACCAAAGTAATAGAGTGACTACCTTTGATCATCTGCCCTTTATTGAACTTTCACCACCTAATTGCAGTTGCAGCCATGTCATACTCCCCACCCCCGCTATTATTTCATTTGTGACCTAACTATAATTTCATGTACTTTACATGTTGGCATTTGATTTTTCTAATATAAAGTCCCATTTGCTTTGAGGTCATTTAAACCTATTGTTTTTAAAGAATTTCTACACTGATAGCTCTCTTTGTTACTCCCCTGTATTACATATGGTATGTTTCTATCCATAGTATATACAGAGGAACCTCAATTATCCGACATTCAGACTATTTGAATATCGGATTATCCGGCAAAATAGCAAGGTCCCAATGCTCGGCTAAACTATGTTATCCCACATTCAATTATCTGGAATTCAAACAACTGAACAAAGTACTCCCCGCCTGTGTCCTTCGGATAATCGAGGTTGCTCTGTACGTGGGATTGTCCTGAGTAGCTTATGTTATAGCGTAGGAAGTCCCATTCTAAACAGCTACTTACAATAATGTTGAGACATTCATTGGTTTACTTTTATTTTTTCATTTTTAACTTAGAACTGTGAATCGAAGTTGAAAATCAAACTTTGAACTTTTAGCAACAGCTTGGTTTAAAAAGAGGAGAGCAAACAAAGTGCTGTTTGTTTCTGGGAACTGGTCTGGAATGATAATTACAGGTGAGTTATTGTTCTACAAACCCTATAGACCTCTCAGCACAAGACTTTTGAGGCTCAGCACTAACAACCGGTTGGAAGTTGTCTTTGTCAATCGAGTAAGGATTGGGGCTGGTCAGCCAATCACATGGAATGTTAATTAGAGAGGGGATAAAAGAGTGAACCAGTTCTGACTGGGGTTTTGAAGCTGTGATAGTTTGTTTTTAGAGAGCTTCTGGGTGGTGCTCCACTGTGTTACTCTGTCTCACTCCTTAATTTTCCTTATAGTTGTTGATTGGTTTCTTGTTCTGAAAAGAAAATGTCCCTCTGAGAGAAGCGGGTGAATAATCCTCGATGTCTCTTGGACCTGTTTGCATGAATCAGCAACTCCAGAATTCAAGCAAAATCTTACTTCGTGAACATCTCCATTAACCAAAGATTCCTGAAGACTTGGTACCCATCATGAAACTGTTGAACTGATAATCTATAATTCTTTATTTCTGATTATTTTAATTATCCCTTAACTGTGTCTATCTGTCATGTGAGGGTTCTGAATGAAGAAGATAGGGTTCAGATCGTAGATATTAAGTCAAATGCCTTGTTGTTTATCTATGTTCTGCTAAAGTTACGTTGTTAATAATGAATTGTAAATTTCCATTTCAGTTATATCTGTTACCCTTAAAATCTGATTTGAAACAATTGAGCAAACTTGTGGGTCATCAACTGTAACAATTTTACTTTGTTGCAAATCCAGGGATATGGAGTTTGATTTCATTTGGCTTGCTCTGTCTGTGTCAGAAAATTAGTACACCAAAATTTTCACCAATCTTCTGTTGTAGTAAGTGTGAGCAATTTGGAGCACTTATGCAAAAAAAAATCTACCTTTCCATATTTTCACTCCCAAAAAGCATGTTTTCATATTTTCTTTGACCAAATTGCTTTGACTACTTTGATATCCATGTTATTGAACTCTCCTCTGCATTCTTCCTGACACTGCTTCTATTCTCAGTTTATTACTAGCAACAGATTTCAATATTTATCCATTGCTAATTGCACACATAGATCTTCATAAGATATCACTAATATTTTATTCATATGGGTGAAGCTAAATATTGATGCTTTAAGCTTTGAATTTATTGACTGATACAAGAGGTGGCCAGATTATTACATTGGTTATTTTAGAAAGAGATTCACTCTGCTGTTTTTGTTTCCAGCTGAAGGCCATGTTCAGAGAGTAAATATTCTATTAATATCACAACAGTGTTTTGGATGCTTTTGATAGATGAGGGGAAGGTGGTATCTTTGTTAGCAGGCACAGTGGTAGTTTGGCGCACCAACGTCTATACAGCTAAAGCCACGTGCCAACTCATGGACACCTCCTCCGACTGTCCCTCGACCATGACCTCACCAAACAATCATATGCCAGACCATCCACAACCTCATCATCTTAGGAGATCTCCCTCCCACAGCCACCAACCTCATTGTCCGGGAACCCTGCACTGCCCGGTTGTACCTCTTACCCAAAATTCACAAACTTGACTGGCCCAATTAACCAATCGTCTCAGCCTGCTCCTGCCTCTCAGAACTTATCTCCCGATACCTTGACATCATCCTGTTCCCCTTGGTCCAGGATCTCCCCACATACATTTGAAACAACACCCATGCCCTTCACCTCCTCCATGACTTTTGGTTCCCCAGCCCCAATGCCTCCTCTTCACCATGGACACGCAGTTCCTGTACATATCCATCCACCATGATGTAGACCTCCAAGCCCTCCATTTCTTCCTCTCCTGTCAACCTAACCAGTACCCTTCCACCGACATACTCATTCAATTGTCTGAATTGGTTCCTCACCCTCAATAATTTCTCCTGAGAATCCTCCCACTTCCTCCAGAACAAAGGGGTAGCCATGGGCACTCGTATGGGCCCCAGCTATGTCTGTTTCTTTGTCGGGTACAAGGAACAGTCCATCTACTGCAGCTACACCAG
Source organism: Chiloscyllium plagiosum (assembly GCF_004010195.1). NCBI lineage: Eukaryota > Metazoa > Chordata > Chondrichthyes > Orectolobiformes > Hemiscylliidae > Chiloscyllium > Chiloscyllium plagiosum. The sequence continues at coordinate 52,909,049 of NC_057718.1, forward strand.
TACCATTCCCCACCCTCTCCTCTGCTACATCAATGACTGTATCAACGCCACCTCGTGCTCCCATGAAGAGGTTGAACAGTTCATCAACTTCACGAACAACTTCCATTCTGACCTCAAGTTCACCTGGATCATCTTGGACACAACCCTTCCCTTCCTGGACCTCTCCATTTGCAGCATCCGACTCAACAGGGACACCTACTTCAAACCCATCGACTCCCACAGCTACCTGGACTACACCTCTACCCACCTCCTTCTGTAAAAATGCTGTCCCTTACTCCCAATTCCTCTGCCACTGCCCCATCTGGTCCCAGGAGGACCATTTCCACTATAGGACATCCCAGATGGCCTCCTTCTTCAAGGACCACAATTCCTCCCCCCCACCCCACACATGGTCAATAATGCCCTCCAGTGGATTTCCTCCACTTCCTGCACCTCCACCCTTGAACCCCACCCCTCCAATTGCAACAAGGATAGAACCCCCACCCCCCCCACTCCCCCCCACCAACACACCCTCCACTTCCGGCACATGCCCTTGCCACCACAAGAGCTGTAAAACCTGCCACCATACCTCCTCCTCATCTCCATCCAAGGCCCCAAAGAATCCTACCACATCCAAAAGAGATCTTCCTGTACCTCCACACATGTTATCTACTGTGTCCATTACTCTCGATATGGTCGCCTCTACATTGGGGAGACAGGACGCCAACTTGCAGAACATTTAAGAGAACATTTCTGGGATGTACACACTAAACAACCCCACCGCCCTGTGGTCGAAAACTTCAACTCCCCCTCCCATCCCACAAAGGACATCAAGGACATGCAAGAGTTGGGTCACCTACACTGCCAAATTCAACCCACCTGATGCCTGGAGGAAGAATGCCTCAGCTTCTGTCATGTGACCCTCCAACCACACAATACCGATGTCAAATTCACCAGTTTCCTCACCTACCATCCCCCTACCTTATCCCAGATCCAATCCTCCAACTAAGCATCATCCTCTTGAACTGTCTTATACCTGTCCATCTTTCTTCCCACCTCTCCGCTCCATCCTCCGTTCTGACCTATTGCCATCACCCCCGACCTATGCATTCCCCCCAGTCATACCCTCCTCCGATTTATCTCCCCAAACCCCCACATTTCTGATGAAGGGCTTATGCTCGAAACATCGACTCTCCTGCTGATTGTGCTTTTCCAGCGCCACATTCTCAACTCTGATCTCCAGCATCTACAATCCTCACTTTCTCCTAATAATCTAGAGACCCAGGTAATATTCTGGGGATCCAGATACAAATACTATCCTAGCAGATACTGCAATTTGAACTCAATAAAAATCTGGATTCGAAATACAATGACAATCAGGAAACCACTGTTGATTGTTGTAAAATCACACATTTCATTAATGTTCTTTAAACTATTGCCTCCATTTGATCCCAGACGTAGCAATGGGGTTGACTTTTAATTGCCATCTGAGATAAAGTCAGAAGTCAGATGACACCAGGTTATAGTCCAACCAGTTTGGTTGAAATCACAATCTTTTGGAGGTGAAGTGAGAGAGAAGCAAACATGTACAGACTTTCTAGGCAGGGAGATCAATGGGCAAAGGGATCAATGGGCAAAGAGATCAATGGGCAGAGAGGTCAAAGACCATACAAATGGCACAAGTAGAATGTCAACAGGCCTAATAATAGGTCTCTACGGGTGATCAAGAGTGCCAGATGGTGTGAGTAAAGTGAATAGTAAATGAAGAGGTAACCTATAATCCAATTAAATGAGGCAGAGAAAAAAATTACTGAAGAATTAAAAATAAGGTGGTGCTGGAGACAAACCAAATTTATCAAGGTGATGGTGTCAAAGCAGGCAGTAAGAAAGATTTTACAGATACAGAACAGTATTGTGGTGTCACATGTAGCACAACATGAACCCAATGTCATGGTTGAGGCCGTCTTCGTGGATATGGAACTTGGTTATCAGTTTCTGCTCAGCAATTCAGCGCTGTTGTACATTTCCAAGATCGCCTTGGAGGATGCTGACCTGAAAATCAGATGCTGAATGTCCTTGACTGGTGACGTGATCCCCGGCTGGGAGGGAACATTCCTGTTGTGGTTCTGTTCGCCTAGCTGGAAGTTTTTGTTGCAAACATTTCATCCCCTGGCTAGGCGACATCATCAGTGCTTGGGAGCCTCCTGCGAAGCGCTTCTTTGATGTTTCCTCCGGTGTTTATAGTGGTCTGTCCCTGCCGCTTCCGGTTGTCAGTTTCAGCTGTCCGCTGTAGTGGTTGGTATATTGGGTCCAGGTCGATGTGTTTGTTGATGGAGTTTGTGGATGAATGCCATGCCTCTAGGAATTCCCTGGCTGTTCTCTGTCTGACTTGCACTATGATAGTAGTGTTGTCCCAGTCAAATTCATGTTGCTTGTTGTCTGCGTGTGTGGCTAATAAGGATAGCTGGTCGTGTCGTTTCGTGGCTAGTTGATGTTCATGTATGCGGATTGTTAGCTGTCTTCCTGTTTGTCCTATATAATGTTTTGTGCAGTCCTTGCAT
>NC_057718.1:52913708-52948031 GCF_004010195.1 Chiloscyllium plagiosum
AAACTGACAACCGGAAGCGGCAGGGACAGACAACTATAAACACCGGAGGAAACATCAAAGAAGCGCTTCGCAGGAGGCTCCCAAGCACTGATGATGTCGCCTAGCCAGGGGACGAAACGTTTGCAACAAAAACTTCCAGCTCGGCGAACAGAACCACAACAACGAGCACCCGAGCTACAAATCTTCGCACAAACAGGGAACATTCCTGTCTGCTGATTATTGTGCTGTGTCCATTCAGCTGTAAAATCTTCCTTACTGTCCTGTCTTGACACCATCACCTTGATAACTTGTTATGATCACGCTACCTTAATTAGTTTGTACAGTTTTGGATTACTTGTTACTTTGGTTAGACCCTTGGCATGCAACTCTGATACATATCATGTTTTTCCAACCACTTGGTTTGTCTCCAGCACCACCTTATTTTTATTTTTTTTTGTAATTATCTCTATGCCTCATTTAATTGGATTACAGGTCATCACATCACTTGTTACTCAGCTGTTGACAATTTACTCACACTGTCTGACACTCTTGATCACCTGCAGAGACTTATTATTCAGCCTGTCACCGCTCCACTCATACCGTTGCTATAGTGTTTTGGTCTCTCTGCTGAAACTGTCAGTCAAAAGTGGAGAGGATCTCCGAAAAGATTGCACGTATCAACACAGACATCAAATTTCTGAAAAGATGCAAGAAAGCAGAGAAGATCCAGAAAGGAAGACAGATCATGAACCCACTCAACTTGACAAACAGCATAGACTACGCTGAGAGACTCTGCCATGGTACCTCTCGCAAACTCCTAAACTATCTCACACACCAGCTCTACAGCAGAAGCTGCAATTTTAAAATAAAGATAGAGTCCATATTCTCAGTTTGAGCTCAAGATACTACCATCCAGCTATGAGACACTGTCAATCAGACAAAGCAACAGAACAATGCCACCTACATGCAGAACAAGAACAGGAAATTGAAGAAACTTGGCATCACCACCAGCAGTAATCAAGCCTCCCTGATACCACGGTTGAAACAGGTACCACCACTGGAAACCTATTGTCAACTCATCTGACCACACCCTGTAACCAGATAAAATCAAAGTTCTCAGCTGAGGGCTCAATTTCCACGCCACTACCAAAATAGACCCTATTGGTAATGCAGCAGACCCAGGGGACTTTATTAGGAAAATGAAGCAGTGGGAATTCTCCCGCAAACCCGAGGATGTCAGCAGCGAGCCCATTGAGACAACAAATGAACAGGAAACGCCGACAGATAGATCTGCAATGCAGCGACCAAAGAAGAAAGAGTCGAATTGGGCCCCTCCAGAAGGCCACTGCCCTACGCTCGACATGCACGCTCAAATCGTCAGGAGATAACACCAGATTCATCAGTGTCACTCAAGTGCAATATAATGCCGTCCATGCTTTTAAAACCAATCGCAATGTCGCCATCAAACCAGCAGACAAAGTAGGAGCCATCATCATACAGAATAGAACAGACTACCACTATCAGATGTACCAACAACTGATCAACCAGGAACATTACAGAAAGTTACCTGCCAATTTGACCAAAGAACACACCCGTGAACCCAACAGACTGATCAAGATCCTTGATCCAGACCTTCAGAGTAACCTATGCGCTCTCATCCTGCGTACATCTTGCATAGGAGACTTCTACTGCCTCCCAAAGATTCACAAAGACAACACACCTGGACATCCCATCATATCAGGCAATGAAACCCTGTGAGAGAATCTCTCTGGCTATGTCGAGGGCATTTTGAAATCCATAGTACAGGGAATTCCCCAGCTTCTGTCACAACACAAGAGAATTCTTACAGAAACTCAGCACCCACAGACCAGTCAAACAAAGAACATTCCTTGTCACAATGAGTGTTTCAGCACTGTACACCAGCATCCTGTATGATGGCAACATCACTGCAGCAGCCTGAGTACTCAACACCAACAGCTGTCAATCCCCAGGCACCATCCTACAACCCATCTGTTTCATCCTCAACCACAATGTCTTCACCTTCAGCAACCAGTTCTTCATGTAGACACACGGAACAGCCATGGGAATCAAAGTTGCACCTCAATACGCCAACATTTTCAACCACAAGTTCAAGAAAGACTTCTTTGCTGCACAGGACCTCTCACAAATGCTATACGCCAGATACATCAATGACTTTTCTTCCTTTGGACTCATGGCGAGAAATCACCGAAACAACCATATAGTGATATCAACAAGTTTCGTCCCACCATCAGACTTACCATGAACTTCTCTTCAGAATAAGTTTCATTCTTGGACATGCACATCTCCATCAGAGACAGATTCTTCAGTACCTCACTCCCCTGCAAGCCCACGGATAACCTCATGATGCTGCATTTCTCTAGATTCCATCCTAAATGCATTAAAGACGCCATCCCCTACAGACAAGCCCTGCGCATACCTGCGCATACACAGGATCTGCTCAGATGAGGAGGAACATGATGGACAGCTAAAAGTTTTGGATGACGCCTTCATAAGAACAGGATATGATGCTCAATCCATCGATCGTGAGTTCTGATGTGTCACAGCAAAAAGCCGCAACGACCTTCTCAGAAGACAGACACAGGATCGGACCGATAGAGTGCCCTTTGTCGTCCAGTACTTCGCCAGAGTGGAGAAACTGTGCCATGTTCTTCACACCCTTCAATGTGCCATCGATGATGGTGAGCATCTCGCCAAGATCTTCCCTATGTCTCCACATCTCATCTTCAAGCAATTGCCAAATCATAAACAGACCATTGTTACAAGTAACTACCCAGTCTTCAGCACAACATCATACACAATACCACCCAACCCTGCCACGGCAACTTCTGCAGGACATGTCAAATCATAAAATTAGATACTAAGATCACACATGGGGACACCACCCACCACGGCAGATACTCATGTGACTCAACCAGTGTTGTCCACCTCATACATTGTGCAGGCAAGGATGCCCCGAGGCGTGCTATATTGGCAAGACCATATGTAAACACTACAACAAAGGGTAGATGGACACCGCGTAACAATTGCCAGACTAGAACGTTCCCTCCTGGTCAGGGAACACCGCAGCTGTCAAGGACATTTAGCCTCTGATCTTTGGGTAAGCTTCCTCCAAGGCAGACTTCATGATACACAACAGCACAGAATCGCCAAGCAGAAACTGATAGCCAAGTTCCACACCCATGAAAATGGTCTCAACCGTGATCTTGCATTCATGTCGCCTTACATGTGATCCCGCCACACTGTTGTGTATTTTTAAAATCCTCTTTGCTTCCCTGTTTTGACAGCGTCACCATGATAAATTGTTATGATCTCTCTCCCTTAATGAGCTTTTACAGTTTTGGATAGCCTTGATTAGACGCTCAACATGTGATTCTTATACCTATCATGTTATTCCAGTCATTTGGTTACCACCTTATTTTTAATTTTTTGCAATTATCTCTCTGCCTCATTTAATCGGATTATAGGTTATCTCTTCACTTACTATTCAGCTGCTGACACTTTACTCATACCGTCTGTCACTCTTGACCACTTGCAGAGACCTAGTTTTCAGCCTGTTGTCATTCCACTTCCACCATTTATGTGATATTTGATCTCTATGCCCATTGATCTCTCTGCCTATAAATTCTCTGTCTGTGTACTTCTCTCTCATTTTACTCTGAAAGTATGTGATTTCAAATAAATGTGTTGAACTATAACCTGATGTCGCATGACTTCTGACCTTGTCCATCCCAGTCCAACACCGGCATCTCCACATCATGACCTTCCGAGATGGCCTGGCCGACTATTCAGTTTAAATAATCTCTAGAAAATATCAAAGAAGGATTGAAACCAGATAGATTGGCTGGTATTGACTAAGGCACTGGAAATGACAATGGTAAACACAATTCTGTCAACCCTGCAAAGTCCTCCTTACTAACATCTAGCAGCTAGTACTGAAATTGGAACAGCTATCACACTGATTATTCAAGTGACAGCCCACACAGTCATACTCAGCAATCGTACCTTACAGACAATATCCCAGGTACCACCATCCCCAGACATGCCTTGTCCACCACCAGGACAGACACAGAAGAGGTGATGGCACAGTGGTATACAGTCTGGTGGGAGTTACTCAAAGTGTCACCAACATTGACATAGCTGCTCCACTGGGTCTGCAGCAGGTGGTTAAAGCATCAACAAGAGGGAGAAGTGTACATGACCATATCCTTACCAATCGGCCTGCCACAGATGCATCGTCTATCACAGTATTGGTAAGAGCGACCACCATGGGATCCTTGGAGAAACAACGTCACATTTTCACATTGAGAATAGCCTCCATCATCCCATCTATAAGGCATAAGTCAGGCATGTGGTGGAATATATCACACTTGTTTGGATGAATGCAGTTCCAACAATATCCAATAAACTTCACACCATCCAGAACAAAGTGGTCCTCTTGATAGGTTACTGGATGTGGTGCCAATACTCAGTTGCAGCAGTGTATACCATCTAAAAGATGCATTGCAAAAATACTCCAAAGCTGCTTAGATAGCACCTTCCAAATCCACGGGCACAAATGTCTGGGAATGATAAGGGCAGCAAATGCAGTGAGCACAAATACAGCTTGCATACTGCCCTCCAGGTCAGTCCCCATACTAACTCAGAAATATATTGCTGTTCCTTTACAGTTTCTGGGTCAATTCATGGAATTGTCTCCCTATTGGAGTCATGGATGGATGCATATCAAATAGTTTATAGTAGTTGAAAAAGACAGTTCACTTTCTCAAGGGCAACAAGTGGTGGTCAATAATTGCTTGCCCAACCAGCAATGCCCATATCCCAAGAATCAATAAAAATTATCAAGGACTGCCTGATTCCCCACTGGTTCTTTTTTTTTAAATTCACATTTTGGCATTGTTCTGTCAGAATTGACAATTTGGTGCAAAGGAACCTTCTTTACCCTCAGTTAAAAATATGGTGAAGTTCAACCTATCTGGTAATCTGCACTGGTATGAAAGCCTTTTTGGAGTATATGAATTCTGACAGAGTTTCATCTATCACCCTTACTACAATCAGCTCATCTCTGAATGCTCCATATTGGCAATTATCAGCAATGCAGTATATATCTTTCAGGAAAGAATCAAAGTTTTCTCTAGTTCCAGCCTGGACTGATTGAAATTCACTATTCTATTATCGGGCTGCTCCACAAACTAAAATAACAATCAAAGGCTTTGCTGATGTTTTTGTACTTGGTCATTTATTCTAAAATCCCTTGTATATTCAGAAAAGTATCAGTACAGCTGCGAAGTGCATTCAACTGTACGCTGACAATGTCTTGGTTGGGCACTTTCGTGAGCCCAGAGAAAGATTTGTATCAATTAAGGCGGTGGCAACGATTGACCCAGTATGTGGCTTGGTCAAGGCGATCGATATGGTTCCCCGGGTTGGAATACATTGCTCTATTCCCTTCTCGTCATCTGTTGTGGGGGGTCTGGCATTGATTAGTTGTTCTGATTATTGCTGTGGCCACTTTCTTCAGTGTGCTCTGTTGGGTTTTTCACTTTCCAACCCTGTATCAGCATTGGTCAGAATCCACAGTAAACAGTTCACAGATCCCTTTAGATTAGATTACTTACCGTGTGGAAACAGGCCCTTCGGCCCAACAAGTCCACACCGACCCGCCGAAGCGCAACCCACCCATACCCCTACATTTACCCCTTACCTAACGCTACGGGCAATTTAGCATGGCCAATTCACCTGACCTGCACATCTTTGGACTGTGGGAGGAAACCGGAGCACCCGGAGGAAACCCACGCAGATGCGGGGAGAACGTGCAAACTCCACACAGTCAGTCGCCTGAGGCAGGAATTGAACCCGGGTCTCTGGCGCTGTGAGGCAGCAGTGCTAACCACTGTGCCACCGTGCCGCCAAATATCACAACAGGCTTCTGGATATTTTGGGTCCATGTCTGGCTTTATTTAAGAACTGGAAACAGTAAGCCAATTTTCAAGGTAGGGCAGATCCTTCAGATGTGTGGAGCTGTGTTTTCATATGACAGCCCTTTCATATCACACAAATAAGGCATAAGTCACACAAACATACAAACAATGAACAAGAATAATGAACAATGAGCCTGCTCCAGCATTCTATGAAATGAATTGAATTTAATTGAATTTATTGTCACGTGTATTGAGGCACAGTGAAAAGCTTTGTCTTGTCAGCAATACAGGCAGTTCACAGAGTTAAGATTAGATTAGATTAGATTAGATTAGATTACTTACAGTGTGGAAACAGACCCTTCGGCCCAACAAGTCCACACCGACCCGCCGAAGCGTAACCCACCCATTCCCCTACATTTACCCCTTTACCTAACACTACGGGCAATTTAGCATGGCCAATTCACCTGACCTGCACATCTTTGGACTGTGGGAGGAAACCGGAGCACCCGGAGGAAACCCACGCAGACACGGGGAGAATGTGCAAACTCCACACAGTCGCCTGAGGCGGGAATTGAACCTGGGTCTCTGGCGCTGTGAGGCAGCAGTGCTAACCACTGTGCCACCGTGCCTAGTAGCATAGGTAAATAAATATGAGGTAAACAGCAGCAAAAACAAAAACACAGGTACAGGCGAATATTAAGAGTTTGTGAGTCCATTCAGTAGTCTAACAACAGTCAGGTAGAAATTGTTTTGAAACCGCTGGTGCATTTGTTCAGGCTTCTGTGCCTTCTCCCTGCTGGTAGAGGTTGGAGAAAAACATCGCCAGGATGGGATGAATCATTAAGAATGCTGGCACCCTCTCCTTGACAATGGGCCTGCTGGATGGATTCTATAGACGGGTTGTTGGCCTTTGTGATTGTCCAGGCCGAGTTCACCACTTTCTGTAACTGTCTCCGATTTTGAATGGTACAGTTGCCATACTATGTAGTGATACATCTCATGACTAATTAACTTCAACTCTACATTCCTGTATATCCCTAATAATCTTTCATCCCCTGAAATCATAAATCTATCTAACTCTGTATAAAAGCATCGAAAGATTCTGCATCCACTGCCTTTTGAGGAAGGGAATTCCAAAGACCCACAAACCATCTGAGAGAAAGAAATATTTCCTCATCTCTGTCTTAAATGGGCAATCACTTCTTTTTAGATTATGACCCCCAGTTCTAGGTTGTCCCGCAAGAGGAAACATCCTTTCCACATCTATCTGGTCAAGTTTCCTCAGGAAATATGTTTCAATTAAGTCACCTCAGACTTTTGTAAACTCCAGGGGATATGGGTTTAGTCTGTCAACTTTCCTCATCTATCAATGAGTTCATCCCAGGTGTTAGTTCAGTAAACTTTCTCCAAACTGCTTCCAATGCATTTACATTTTTTCTGTAAGTAACCAAATGCAGTTTCACTAATGTCCAGCATGACTGAAGCATAATCCCCCTACTCTTAATTCAACTCCCCTCCCACTAAAACATAACGTTCGACTCGCTTTCCTGACTTCTTGCTCAATCTACATATTAACATTCTGTGATTCATGCACCAGGATGCTCAAATAGATCTTTCTGCATCTTAGAGCCTTGCAACTTCTCACTTTTAGATTTTTTTAAAAAATTATTTCTGCCAAAATGGACAACTCCCCATTTCTCATATTGTACTTCATTATTACCCACTTAAGAATCCCTACAGTATGGAAACAGGCCCTTCAGCCCAACAAGTCCACTCTGACCCTCTGAAGAGTAACCTATGCAAAACCATTCCCCATTAGTTCATATTTACCCCTGATTAATGCACCTAACCTAATCATCCCTGAATACTGTGGGACAATTTAACACGGCCAATTCACCAAAGCTACACATCTTTGGATTGTGGGAGGAAATCGGAGCATCTGAAGGAAACCCACGCAGACACAGGGAGAATGTGCAGACTCCACAAAGACACGCCACCCGAAGCTAGAATTGAACCCCGGTTCCTGGCATTGTGAGGAAGCAGTGCTAACCACTCAGCCACCATGCCAATTAACGTATCTCTATCCCATTGTAGGTCTTTGCACCTTCTTCCCAACTCAGTCTTCATGTCATTAGCAAATTTAGCTACCATATCTTCAGTTCTTCAACCAAATCTTTTAATATAAGTTGTAAATAGTTGAGGCCCAAGACTAACCCCTGTGGCACATCACAGGACATCCTGCTAGCTAGAAAAAGACCCAGTTATTCCTATCCATATTTAAAAGGCAACTGAGTAGGTACATGAATAGGAAGTGTTTAGAGGGATATGGGCCACATTCTGGCAATTGGGACTAGATTAATTTAGGTTAGCTGGCTGACATGGATGAGTTGGGCCATAGGGTCTGTTCCATGCTATACAATCTTATGACTCTACGACCCTGCTTCCTGTTGCCCATCTGATCTTTTATTGATGCTAATATGTTACTATGAGCTACTATGAGCTGTTAGTTTCCACAGTAAACCTTGATGCTTTGCATCATTAATTGCCTTCTGGAAATCAACATACATTATATCTATTGTTTCCTCTATATCCACAGCTGAAACTACTTTGAGGAACTAAACCAGCTCAGTTAAACATGATTTTCCCTGCACAAAACCAGGCTTTGCCTGAGTACCTTAAACCTATCACTGTTATAACATCTTTATTAATAACCTCTACCATTTTCCTTATGACAGATATTAACTGACTTGTAGTTTTCTGCTTCCTGCTCCCTCCCTTTTGAATTAAGAAGTTACATTAGCTTCTTTTTCTGATTTAGAGGAGCATCCCCTAAATCTAATGTATTTTGGAAAATTAAAATTAGTGCTTCAGGTATCTCACTGGTTGCTTCTTTTAAGATGTCAAATGAAAACCATCAAGACCTACGAACTTGCCAACTCACAGTTTCAGTAACTTATGCAGTATTGCTTCCCTGGTAATGGCAATTTTCTTGAGTTCCTCCCTCCCTTTCAATTTCTGATTTCCAGGTATTTTATAGGATGTTACTTTTACCCTCTGTCATGAAGACTATTTTCCACATTTCCAAACCACTTTTGACAAAAAGCTTTCCTTTGCCCCTACAAGTTCACCTTGCATCCTTCTCACCAATCAACACAAAGAGCTCCAGGACTACTTTCACCCAGATCTCTAATTGCCAGACAAACAATCCAGTTCCTGGATGTATGATACACGATTCCCCTGACTGCTGGTGATCGCTCAACTGGACAGACTATTGTCCACTCTGTAGTGAAGCAGTAGTCCAGGCTGTAGACAGATATATCTCCTGACTGTGTTTGGCTCACAGTAGATGTTCTTTCAAGGCCAAGTGATTGGACTGTGACTGTGCTGGTGATCAACAGTCCTGAGATGTTCAGGGCTTGGGACTACTCTCAAAGACTTTCCGACAATTGGATGGTGAATACTTGTGTAGTGTGCTTGCTTTAATTGTTATATTGATGTCTTATTGTGCCATGCAACATGCTTTATACCCATTGCCATACAGCAAGCTGTATCCCTACTGACAAGCATGATGATCAGCCTATCTGTATATCTGCACAAAAGAGCATGTAAATAGGATAGTGCTAATATCCTTCTGATTCTGGCTAAAGTGGCCACATTAACAGGCTGGAATGGAAATCATGGTGGAGAGTGTGGTGCTGTAAAAGCACAGCAGGTCAGGCACCATCTGAGGAGCAGGATAATCGACGTTTAGAGCAAAAGCCCTTCAATCATTCCACACTTAAAGCCTGACTTGCTGTGTTTTTCTAGCACCTTACTCTCATCTCTGATCTCCAGCATCTGAAGCCTTCACCTTCCTTGGAATGGAAATCAACATAGGATAAGTATGCAGGTTTCCTGCAAGTATGCAGGAAACCCTGGTATGTTGCTGCAGTGCATCTTGTAGATGGTACACACTTCTTCCACTGTACACGCAATGAAAGGAGTAAACTTGAAAGGGGTGGATTGACTGTTAATCAAACAAGCCACTTGGTGCTGGATGGTTTAGAGCTTCTTGAGTGTTGCTGGAGCTGCACTAATCCAGGCAAGTTGAGAAAATCCCATCACACTCTTGCTTTGTGAATGGTGATGGTGGGTAAATACTGGAGAGACAGATAGTGATTTATTTGCCACAGAATTCCTAGCTTCTGACCTGTTTTTATTGCCATAATATTTATATAACTGGTTCTGTTTGATTTCTGGACAATGGTTCAATTTGATTATTTATTGTTATGTGTATCTTGTTACAAAATACAGTGAAAAGTGTTGTATAGTGTCAACACTCTCTGGCACCATCTTAAAACACAGAAAAATAAACTAAAGCACTGAATATAAAGGCAGAAAAATGAAAAAAAGAAGAAATGATAAACCCATGGTGCTGACAGTTGGCGATTCAGTGATGACATTACCATTAAACAGCAAGAGAAGATTGTTAAGATTCTTGCTTTTTGGAGATGTTCTTTTAGGCACTTATGTGGTGCAAATGTTATTAGCCACATATCTCAAGACTGCATGTTGCCCAGGTCTTGTTGCTTATGGACACAGGCTGTTCAGTATCCGAGGTGTGTCAAATACTGCTGGGCATTGTGAAATCACCAGTACACATGTTCCTGTCTGACTTTGTGATGGAAGAAAGGTCATTGATGAAGCAGCAGTAGATAGGCAACACGTTTGATACCACCTTTGGGTAACTGTCTGTATAGAGTGTGCACATTCTCTACCTGTCTGCGTGGGTTTTCTCCAGTGCTCCAATTTCCTCCCACATTCCAAGGATATACAGGTTAGATTAACTGACCATGCTAAATTGCCCTTAGAGTCCAGGGATGTTCAGGCAAGGCGGATTAGCCATGGTAAATGCGGGGCTATAGGGACAGATGTAGGGGGGTGGGTCTGGGTTGGATGCTCTTCAGAAGATCAGTGTAGACCCGCTGGGCCAAATGGCTTGCATCCTCACTATAAGGATTCAATGTCTAGGCCAACAACGTTGCCTTGAGGAATTCCTGCAATGAAGTTGTCGGACTCGATGACCCCCCCAACAGCACGATAATCTTTTATTGTGCCAGATATTCCTCCAACCTGAAGTGAGTTTTCTTTTTAATTCCTATTGATCCAAATGGCCTACTGCAAATATTTTGTAGGTTCTTATGTTTTTTAAACACTGCTTCAAATTTATAGGAATAAATATGAACAACAAGGTAACAATAATATTGTGTTTAAAAACAGATATATTCCAATTCTGTGCTTTACATTTTCAGATGTACAAGTTCAAATTCAGTCCACAGTTGTTTAATTAAGGTCACTTCCAGTATATTACTGATATTATTCAATAGAGCTGTAAAATTTTGCTTGTTTCATTCCCAATTTAATGAACTGTACATAATAAGATTATTTCTATCCACCAATAAGATTCCATAACAGTTCACGTTCAATTTTGTTTAAAGCTAATTTATTCCAGAAGTATCTGAATGAGATTGCACAGAAGATGTTGAAATTTAATTCTCCTTACAAGGAATGAGGTTATGGCTGTTCTATCAAATTGTAGCACACTTAAATTGGGAATGCTAATTGGCAGATCAATAGAGAAATTACTGTGTCAGTAAACTTTCATTCAACACACAGTGTTAAAGACTCTTTGCTAGTTACTGAATTCCCAAATGAGTGTTATTCTATTGTGATACCGGAATGTAGTCCACAGATATTGTGACTTTCCATGCAGGAGACAGACATCAACCATTAACCTCTTCGCCTTGGATAATTTATATGTCTTAATTCTGTACAGTCACTGTATGTCTGAAAAGCATAATTATAAAATTGCATTGTGCTCATAGGTTTCTAAGTGACACAAAACATGAGACAATTACCCATTTTAGAATCAATCCCACTGTTATTGTGGGTACTTAGCTATTACTCAGAAATATCAACTTAACAGCTTTATTTCTCTGGAGACTGTCAATTAAAGAAAATATAGATAAACATGAAACATCAATTTTTCTTGAATAATAATTTACCACACAGATTAATATTTTGGACTTCAACTGAAAAATCTGTCCTCCTTAATTGTAAACCCTGGGTGAGATGGTTTAAGTTTCAGGGATTCTTTTTGGATCTGTAATATGTTGATCAACTTGTTTGCATTCCATTTCAATGTCTGGATCCATCCTAGAAGAACTAAGCATTTTTAATGTACCTGCTGAGGCAAAATCTCAGAAGATTATTGAATATACGATGACGTTATAATCGTAATAGTATAGATGTTGAAATCTAACTGTAAGAATGGATACAAGGACCTGAAAAATGGCTCCCAGAAGTTACAGGACTGCTCCCATTGATTCCCTACAGACAAGGAAAATCGGACAGATCATTGTGATTTCTCAGCATCATTCACAATGGGAAATGTTTACAATTTGATTGCCCTTTGGATAACAAAATGGAGCATTCCAAAAGGTATGAGAACTCAAAGCTTTTGAAAAAACAGGAGACTGCAAATGCACATCAGGAATTCCAGCCTTCCTTTGTTAAAAAATTGTTCATTGCCATTAACGTAGCAGACATTTTGTTTGGGTTGTGATAAGACAGAATGTGAGACACAATTTTGTTCAGAGATCCAAGAAGAACTTTGAGAGACAAGAGCAGAGAGAGAGAGAGAGAGAGAGAGAGAGAGTTCTCAAAATAAAATGATTTTAAAAAAATGAAAACCAGCTGAAGGACTGTTTGCAGAACCAGGCTCACAAATCCAAAACCTACAGTGCTATAGAAAGTCAGAAAAGCAAACTTCCTCACAGAACTTGTTCACCTGTCGACATTTACTGAAACCATTGCAGCTGCTGAATTCTGGCTCCATGTTTTCAGAAAGAGAAAGCATCAAATAAACCAGCCCGGCAATGATACTAAGGAATTGACCTTAATTTTGCCTTTATAAGTATATTTTCTCTATGCCTATTTTTAATCTTTGTATCCATTTTCTTTGCTAATAATACTATCATGGTTGACTAAAATCTTTCAGCAAAGCTAAGTCATAAACTAACCTTTGATATTGCTTTTAATGAAAGCTTTACTATTGTCGATTAAGTATGCTATAAAAATTTGTAGCTCGTAGGTACTTCAAGAATATGCTGAGTGCAATTGTGACATTCTTTTTTATACCAGTATATTGGTATGGATTAATTGAAGTCTATTTTATA
Source organism: Chiloscyllium plagiosum (assembly GCF_004010195.1). Taxonomy (NCBI): domain Eukaryota; kingdom Metazoa; phylum Chordata; class Chondrichthyes; order Orectolobiformes; family Hemiscylliidae; genus Chiloscyllium; species Chiloscyllium plagiosum. The sequence continues at coordinate 52,926,865 of NC_057718.1, forward strand.
TATTTTGGAAGCATCAAATACTGTGCCTGATGAAGGGATTTTGCCCGAAATGTTGATTCTCCTGCTCCTCGGATGCTGCCTGACCTGTTGTGCTTTTCCAGCACCACACTCTCGACTCTAATCTCCAGCATCTGCAGTCCTCACTTTCTCCTATATCATACATAATAGCTTGGATATGTAAATTGATGTATTATATATTATTTTTACAGTGGAAAGAATGTTTCCACAGTAGCAAGGATAAATACTAAGGCAAAGAAAGAGATATTAGAAGGAATGATTAAAAATAAAACTTGGCTAAAAATTTAAAAATCACACAACACCAGGTTATAGTCCAACAGGTTTAATTGGAAGCACACTAGCTTTTGGAGCGACGCTCCTTCATCAGGTGATTGTGGAGGGCTCGATCGTAACACAGAATTTATAGAAAAAATTAGCAGTGTGATGTAACTGAAATTATACATTGAAGAATTGATTGTCTGTTAAGTCTTTCATCTGTTAGAATAAAGTGATAGTTTCACTTCTTTCATGTGTAAATCACAAAACCCTTTTTTTTTAAAGTTGCATTCCCGGAATAGCTGTTAACAATGGTGATAGCAAGACAATATGTTGAAGGTGTTAGCCCCCTGTGTTCTCTGTCTATGACCTGATGTTTCGATTGATTCTAATCTAAAAAGTGAAATAACAGAGTTTTACATAAATTCATGCTGTTTTTGAGCTCAGAGTTCTACATGAATGTATGCAGTTTTTGAGCAAAGTGCAATGTAACTCTGCAAGGACAAAAAAATTCACCACACAAAATATATATGTGCATGTGGGTCTTTGTCTGTCTGTGTGTGTGGGTTGGGGGTTGTGAGTGTGAGAAAGTATGTGTGTGTGTGTGTGTAGTGAGTGCAGAGTGTCTTAAGTCTGTGAGGAGATGCATGTGTGGGAGTGTGTGTGTCTATAAGGGTGTGTGTGGATGTCTGTGTGTGCATCTGTGTGTACCTGTGTCCATGTGTATGTGAGAGTGTGTGTGTGTAGGAATATCTGTGTGTGTAGTGCAATGGTGATCACCTGTAATGTGACATGAACCCAAGGTCCCAGTTGAGGCCCTCCCTATGGGTACTGAACTTAGCTATCAGCCTCTGCTCGGCCACTTTCCTCTGCTGCCTGTCCCAAAGTTCACCTTGGAGGATGGTCACCCGACGGTCCGAGGCTGAATGTCCTGGACCACTGAAGTGTTCCCCAACTGGGAGGGAACTCTCCTGTCTGATGATTGTTGTGCGGTGCCCATTCATCCGTTGTCGTAGCCTTTGCTCGGTTTCCCCAATGTACCATACCTCCGGGCATCCTTGCCTGCAATGTATAAGATAGACAACGTTGGCTGAGTCATATGAGTACCTGCCATGTACAAGGTGGGAGGTGTCCCCACGCGTAATAGTGGTATCTATGGCCACAATCTGACACGTCTTGCAGCGTCCACCGTGACAGGGTTGTATGGAGTTGTCCTGAGAGCTGGGCAGTTTGCTACGAACAATGATCTATTTGAGGTTTGGCAGTTGTTTAAAGGCAAGTAGTGGAGGTGTGGGGAAGGTCTTGGTGAGGTGCTCATCCTCATTGATAATGTGTTGCAGGTCACGAAGAACATGGCGCAATTTTTCAGCCCCTGGGAAGCACTGAACAACGAAGGGTACCCTGTCAGTTGCAGCCCGTGTCTGTCTCCTGAGGAGGTCATTATGGTTCCTTGCTGTGGCACGTCGGAACTGGCGGTCGATGAGTTGAGCATCGTACCCCGTTCTTGTGAGGGCATCCTTGAGTACCTCCAGGTGTCCATCACGTTCTTCCTCATCTGAGCTAAAAATGTTATTTTTAGTAGGATCTTAATAGTGGAGGAAGGAAATTCAAGATGCCAACGTGATAAAGGTTGCTGGAGCCATGGACACTGTATTGTTGGAAAACATATTAGAAAGTAACAAGATTTTTTTCCCTAACTTAAAGGATCTTATGCACCTCGAAAGGAAGGACCTTGATCGACTTATTTATTAACTGATCCCTGCAGTTTAACATTCTGGGGAGGAAAACAAATGTAATTTTACAACAGACATAAGGTTGACAAGCAATTTTAATATTGCTAGAAATACTTAGCACAAAGATTTACTGACATTTTCTGTCTTTCTTCAGTTCTGATTTAAGGTCATGACTTGAAATATTAATCTTGCTTCTCTCCACAGATGTGGTCTGACCTGTTAAGTATTTCCAGCACTTTTTTTTGTTTTCATTTAACCTCTAGCATTCATAATGTTTGCTTTTTAATGAGTCTTTTAAAGTGTGACATTTCTTCTCCAGGAATGCCTATCTTGAAGATGTTCTGCCATTTTTTTTTTCTGGTAAGATTTTAGCTTGTCCTCTCTAAATGTGGTATTTTCTTTGCTCTCCATGTTTTATTGCGTTTCTTTAAAACAAAACTACTTCCACAGCCGAATTTCCTTTCTCAGCAACTGCCTTATTTCCCATGAATTCCAAAAATAACTCCACCCTCCCTGTTATGGTTACAGTTTGCCAGGATGTCTACAATTCCTCAAAGTACTTCTGTTACTTCACATCCAAAGGTGTACTTTCAGTGCCACGGAAACCCTTGATATCTCCTTAAGTAACACCAACTCATTCTATCTCAAAGTTTGTCCCAGCCCATAGTTTTATTTCATCATTACCCTTATCCAGTCCTTCAACAAATTCATTTCAAGTGTGAGGGATTACAAATTTCACCAAATTGTGGCTGCAAATGCTTCTCCGGTTCCATCCCTTTCCTCCAGCTCCATCTCTTCCTGGAAAATGGCCCAACAAAAACATAATGCAGCAATTGAAAATTTTATGACCAACCTAATTGGACCAATACATCAACCAACACAGATAGCCTGGTGGGAAACAGCCTTGATTTTAGTGAGCACTGAATTCTATCTTAACTTGCTTAAATATTCTCTGGGTGATACTGGGCCCCAGGCAGACTGAGTAAGGGTGGGGCAACTGAAAGCATACTACCAATAGGAAAAATATGGAAGTAGTTGCCATTTTGCAAAATTTCCCTGATGACAGCAAGAGGTCTGTAGGTGAGAGCAAGATACTGTCCACATGACAGAAGGCCTTGGTTTTAGTTATATGAGTCACTGTGCCTGAAAAATGCTATATTATGAAAACACCCAATATGACTACTTTTAAAAGTAAATCTGCACTGCAAATGTCTTCCTTTGGGGAAGTCACATACCAAGACAAACAATATAATATAATTGACTTTATCTTGGACACAGGGGCTCAAGTCACTATTTTGTCAGATAAACTTAAGTCACTAATGGAGCTTACAACATTTATTTGTAGAACTGCATGACCTAGGAGGAAGGCCAGTGTCAATAATGTTAAGACCGAAAGACAGGAATTTGTGAAAATACAACCAGGCATGTTAGCTGCTCAGCAAAAGAGCCTGCATATACTTCAACTTCATCCTTAAACTTTATATAGTTCTCAGATAGAAAACAGAAAATGAGCTTAATTGATAATGTTGAAAGTTCCTTAAAAACTGAACACTGTGTACCACAGCACAATGGTATACAGGTGACCAAACCTGCCTGCTTGTTCACAGCCAGGAAGATTCCACATTCACTTAAAACCAAGGTACAAACAGAAACTGAAGCCATGCTTCAACATTTCAAATGTCACCCAATGGCCCAATAGGCTGTGTAGTGTTTGCCCATTGTGCTAGTTCCCAAACCAGACAGATCCATGAGAATTTGTATTGACTTCTTGCATTTGAACAAGTCAGTGCACAGATTGATATGTCCAAAGATATCTATAAACAAGAGATAAGCCAAATATACAAACATTGCATTTTTCACCAAACTGTTCCTGAACACTGGCTTCTGACACCTTGTACTAAGTGAGGAGACCAAACTGCTGACCACATCTAAAACATCATATAACAATTATTGTTTTAGACATTATATCTGGACTTCAGATTTTCCAATGGAACATGTCAAACACAATAGAAGATATAGAAGATATTGTATGCCACATTAATTACAGTCTTATTCATGGGTTCACGAAAACACAACATGATGAAAAGTTAGGGAGATCCTTGAGAAAGCTACAGGAGATTGGGTTGACATTTAATGACAAGTGTGAATTCTCAAAGCAATGACTAAGTTCTTGAGTCATATTAGTTCAGCACCAAGGGTCATGGCAGACCTATAGAAAATAGAAGCCGTCAGAACATTTCCATCAATTCAGAGTATTATGGAATTTGAATGACTGATGGCAATAGTGAACCAGGTTGGTGGGAGGGAGTTCTTACCAAACCTAGCACAAGTTAATGCATCTCTCAGCCATCTTTCACAACAAAGGTAGGCATAGCACTTGATGAAACATCAACAGCACTTATCTGAGTGAATCAAAGGTAAACATATATCATTTTAAACCTTTTTTTGTATTATAACCCTGACGTTCCAAAACTTATAGAAGTGGATGCGTCATCTCCAGACTGAGAACAGTTTTATTTTAAATTCCATGGGATGAGATCACATGGCTAATCTGCAGCATTTCCAATGCTCTGACTAACACAAAGCAAAGATATATTGTTATTCAGAAAGAAACAGTCACAGCGAGTTAGGCATGCAAGAAATTCTTTATTAGAGTCAAAATTGACACCGCACACAAGCTGTTGATTGCATGAATTAACAAAAAAGGAACTTGCGAATATGTCCCCCAGAATCCAAGCATCTTGTTAGCAGTTGATGTGGTATGACACATTTGTGTTAGGAAATTGTTGGAATCTACAATCAAGGATGGGGTAACATAAAACCTTGATAATTTTCAGTTAATCAGAGAGAACCAGCGTGGATTCATGACATGCCTGACCACCTTTCTGAAGATTTTAAAGAGTTGACTCAGGCAGTGGACTGAGGAATGGCTCTGAATATTGTTTGTATGGACTTCAAGAGGGCAATTGATAAAGTTCCACAAAAGAGATTTTTAACTCAGGTAGAAGCCCAAAGGATGGAGGGCAAATTACAGAGATGGCTGGGAAGCTGGATGAGAATTGGCAGGATGTGACCAGTGGTGTGCCACAAGGATCCATATTCAGGCCTCAATTATTCATATTGGTTGTTAACAAAATAGAAATCAAAAGAACTGTGATTGCTGGAAATCATGAACAAAAAGAGAAATTGCTGGAAAACTTCAGCAGCTCCGGCAGCATTTGTGGAGAGAAGTCAAAGTTAACATTTTGGGTACAGTGACCCTTCCTCAGAACTGATGGTAGCTAGGAAAGGTTGTTTTTTTTTAATGCAGAAGATAGGGTGAGGGGGGTTGGAGGTAGGTAAGATGTAAATGATAGGTGAAGATCGAGCTCAAGGAGAGAGAAGAGCAGTTGTCCATTCAAAGGATTGATAACAATCAGCCTGGGAGAATGGATAGCTATTAGTAGACAATTCATGGTTAACGATGGGTGGTGTGTAAAAGCAAACCATATGATAAGCAGGCCTGGTGTGGGAGGCCTGAAGCAGTAGCAATAAAAAAAGCACAAGGATTAAGCTGACAAGCTATAAGAATACATTCTCAATCACGGTCTGTTTTTCAAGAAAGAATGGAAGAGAATGAAGGTGCCGTTGATGCTGACGATTTTTTGGAAGATGAGGTCTTGGATTTTCCCGTACTTTTTGAGGATGGCAGCAATAGTGCTGAAGCTTTTGCTGTCTCTTTTGAGGAGATTCAGTTTCTTGGTAAAAAAGATACATTGTCTGCCAAACCCACAAAGGACATAAAATGCACCAACAGCAACAGCTGCAGTAACCACAATCAGAGTTAGGAATTCCTTCCTATGATGGAGGAGAGGGAGAAACAGACTGACATCCTGAGGTCTCAGCTGTCAACAGACGCAACACAACACCTGTTAGAGATTGATGAGACCTTGGCAAAGATTCAGGAGACTTAACTGAATGTAAAGGTTCTCCCAATACTGCAGGCAATGCACAATGACACAAATTGTAGAAGGCTTAACATTTAAAGAGACAGCAGCTGAAGAGGCACTTATTGTAGCTGAATCACAAACAAACATCAACAAAGCTTCAGAATTTTCCACAGGCAGCAGGATAGCCACAATATTTGAAAAGTCTCTGATTATAGAGTTAGAACTGGATGAAGAAAGTCTTGGAGCTTCAATGTGGACTCAAGAGTGCTCATAACATCTCACCCCTACTGGCAGAAATCAACTGTATGTACGAGAAGCTAATAATGATGGGCAAAGAATGTATTAAAGTGAGAATAATCCTTTTGTGAGTGAACAGTAACAGGCTTTATTGAACATAGTTAAACATAAAGGATGGTAAAGGAGCACACCACAGTTGAATACTTGAATACTATGGAGACATGATCTGACAGCTCTATGAATCTGCTCCCTTTACACATACTCAGAGGCTAGACATGGAATGAATGAGCAATTCCCTTTTATCTACATCTCCCCTCCACTTTACAGAACCTTTTCAGCAATAACTTTTAATTATAAACATTTAATACGCTTCCTCCAAACCTAAACCCAGCAAATTTCTTGTGCTTCAGAGACTGATCTCCAATTGCATTTTGAGTTCTTAAAAAACTTTCAGGACATATGTGCTCTCTCGCTATTTTCATGGTGAGCACATTGATGGAGGGGAATGACAGCTCCTGATGATCCACATAAAGACTTGAATTAAGTGAAAACCAATTAAGAAAGACAAGAATGAGAATTTCAATTCATTGTTTTCCTCTTCATTGATTATTAGGTGCTTGAGGATTGCTTTTTGAAACAGCTTTTGTTTAATTGATCTTCATCACATTTTCATCCATGTCATTGTAATTATCACAGCTCAGGTAAGAAGCTGCTATCACATTCTACCACAATGCTTACCATCTACAGAGATGATCAGTGAGCATGCATTCAATACCCCTTCCCCAGAGAGCTGAGAATGATGTTGCAAATTGATGCTTTTGGTGAAACAAACATGAGAGGGGAGCAGGAGTTAGGTGAGGCTATTGATTAAGGTCAGTGTGACCTCTGTGGAGATGTAGTGTGAAGGGTTAATAGCACTAAAAGCTCTGACAATAACTGCTGAGTATGTGCATATGGGTTTTTCTGAGATTTAATGGAACTGAGAGCTGATGGAAGAGTGGTCAAAAAGGCATAAGGCATGCTTTCCTTCATTGGACAGGTTATTAAGCACAAGAGTTGGCAGGCCATGTTACAGTTGTCTAAGACTTTGGTTCAGCCATGTTTGGAATTCTGGGTAAAATTCTGGTCGCCACATTACCAAAAGGATATGGATGCTTTGGGGAGAATGCAGAGGAGGTACACCAAGCCTGGTATGGAGAGTGTTAACTATGAGGGGAGTTCAGATTATTTTCATTAGAAAGACTGGGGTTGAATGGGTGTGGTGAAACGGTTAAAAATTATGTCCCAATACATGTGTGAATCTAACCGGAATGGAGGTGTTGCTTAGTCCCGTGTGAATCTTATTACACACCTCCCCGTGTGAATCTTCTTATCTGTATGTAACCAGAATGGAATGTGTTTTTTAGCCTTGCTCTGCTGTTCACATGAATATTTATATCTGGAAAAGAGTATATCAGCTGGAAAAGTCTCCAGTTCGGTGAGTCTGCTCCGGGGTTACGTTTAACCGCCGAGCGTGGGTTGTTGGCAACCGCTCTACGAGAACTGACGGCTCCCAGTTCCGGTAACATGTAGAGTGAGTATAAGCCAGACCCGTTGTAAGTATGAGACCTGGTTGTGGCGACGCTGCGGGGAATAAAATGCTCATATTCTAGCAGACTCGCCTCTTGGTCGTTTGTTCTGTGTCAGACTACTCTCCTACGAACCTGACCTTGAGAATTTTTTAAAACAAGGGGGACTGATTGAGGTCTACAAAATCATGCGAGATATAGACAAGGTGGTTGCAGGAAGCTTTATCCCAGAGTGGAGGACTCAATTACTAGGGGTCATGAGTTCAAGGTGAGAGGGGAAACATTTAAGGAAGATATGTGTAGAAATTTCTTTACACAGAGGCGGTGGGTGCCTGGAATGCATTGCCAGCAGAGATGGTAGAGGTGAGCACAATAACATCATTTAAGATGTATCTGGACAGATATATGAATGGGCAGGGAGCAGAGGGATACAGATCCTTAGAAAATAGGCAAAAGGTTTAGATAGAGGATCTGGATCAATGCAGACTTGGAGGGTTGAAGGGCCTGTTCCTGTGCTGCAATTTTCTTTATTCATTTTTCTTTGTGAATCAAGCTCCTACACATGATAGAGTCCTCCTGAGTCCTCCACAGAATCATTTTCTGCCATTTTCACCAGTTAAATTGTGATGTCACCACAAAACACATCTTCTTGTGCCCTCTGCTTTCAGTAATACAAAGAAATCATGTCTCTGTGACACCTTAGTTAATTCCTCACACCCTTAAACTCCTTTCCTTTCTCAACATGTCCTTCCCTGAAAGTGTAGGAGATGCAATACTTATCCTTTCATTGTTCCCATTTCAACATCCAACACCCTAAACACTCCTTCCAAATTACACATCAACTTACTTGCTATTATTTCATTTTTTTAGACTGTATTGAATTTTCACAGTGTGGTTTTATCCACACTGGGGTGATCAAAATAAGATTGGTGAACAATTTACAAACATCTCTATTTACTCTGCACGCATTTTCACGTGAGGCTTGTACAACATATGGCCTATCATGCTTAACATCAGCTGGTGCTTCTAAAGGGGTAGTGCATTTTGTCTGCAGCAGATGCTACACGTGATGGGAGGAATGTTTGAGCAGTAAGAACATTCAATATTGGCTTAATATAACAGGAAGCACATTCCAAGTATGTAAAGATAAGTCCTGGTGGTTTTTGTGCAAGGGTTGAAGAAAGACAGATCCTCAAACCAGAGGCTTTCCAGTAGATGCATCAAAGTTAATAGAAGCAGATATCTGTCATTGTCAATGTCAGCAGTTTAGAATTAACATTGCAAGAAATTCAACATATCCATGTGAGTTGTCAAAAGAGAGTAAATGCATCTTCAAATGCCATATCCTGACAACTAAACCTTACACTCTACTGCATTCATCACCCCTGCTTCATCCAGGTACCAACAAAATGTATAAATCAAGACTCATACCTCACATTCTTCCCTTCACATCACCCTCACATTCTTCCCTTCACATCACCCTCATACACTCCACACTGCTGTGAAGCTCACACATGCATACATCCTCCAGCTTCCACACATTGCCAGCTATTCAACAGGCAATATCATCAAACATATTGTACCCCATTGATACAATTGACTGATACAATTTTTTCTCTTTTGCAGGATGCAAATGGTAAGGGACTGGTATGGCAGCATCTCATTTGGAGGAGATTTTGTGCACCTAACTAGTGATGACCAGTGACAGAATGCATTGAAGATGTTACTGTGTTCAGACCGAACTATCCTTCTTGCATCCCAGATCTCATGTCAAAATTAACTCTCTCAGGTTCATATATGACATCTCCACTACCCCAAGTTTTTTTTCTCTTCATTACTCATTTGTGTACATAACTACGTTTATTACTACCTCATCTTATCAAAGCCTCAAACTTGATAGTTCAAGGGATCTGGATGTTCAAATATTCTCCTCACACAGAGGTGGTGGATGCCTGGAATATATCCTCTATAGACTTGGAAGAATAGTAGTTTTTTTTTAAAGTAGAAAACTGGTGTCTTTGATTCCCTTCGTAACAGTTTGATGTCAACCTCTTTTCATAGCTAGCACCCTCCATACCAGGCAACATCCTGGTGAACCTCCACTGCACTCTCTCCAAAGTATGTCTCCCTTTAATTTTGAGAACTTTTAATCTCTTGCATTTTCTTCACAGAACATATCTTCCCCGCTGAAACAGGTAATTTCTCTTGCAGTATCTTGAATTTCCAAAACAGATAAGTTCATCTTTTCAGCATCTTGAATTGTTGAACATTGGTTATCCCTTGTCACTGATGACTTCCAGGGAAGCATATGCACCACATCTTCAATCCATGTCTGCAAATTTCTATTCTAAATCTTTTTGTAGATCTGTGCTGACATATGTAGACTTCCTACTTCATCTTGTTGATTGGTTTGGACATTTTCATTTGCCCTCAGTAATTGCATGATTGGTGAAACCAATGTGTGCTCTTCCTCAGTTCTTCTATTTATAGATTGTTTCTTGCTTGGCATGTTCTCTGTCACACTTACTGAGGATTCTACTTGAACTTGTCTCTTCTCAGTCACCTCAGCATATAACATCATACTTGAATCTGTCATAACAATTTGTTCACCAAGCAGCATTGCACTCTTACATCAGTTATAGATTTGTCAGTTAGCTCAAGTGGGATGTATTGCTCATTTGCTTCCCCATTGATTGCACTCCTTGCAAACCTTGCTGATTCTTGCAATTCGAACTCTCTCTAGTGTTGATAGCAGTAGAAGCAACTCAAGTGAACCAATACAGTCACAAGTTCCTATCTTTTCAATGATACAAAACAAATTTCTTATGCCAATCTCAATGGATTCCACTTTCTGTTTGGGTTCTATCATGAGTCTAAGAAATCTGCAAAATCCTCTTCTGGTTGCCCTTTGTCCAACTGTTCCTTGACTGTTTGATCCTTGGCTTAAATTAGTTGAATTCCTTCAGCTATTTGAAGAAGATTGAAACCGTGATACATAGAAATCTTGATTGTGAAAGGGCAAGAGATAGTCTACTATTTTGAGCCTATATTGGAGAACTGCACATGGCATATCTTTAATCTTAAGTGCAATGTCATCTGGACCGTGATGGTGCAATGTTATTGGCTATATTTTCTTAACCATTGCTCACAAACTGATTGCATAGTGGCACTCAGTCTAATGTTTAAATTGAAATTTATGAGGTAAGCCTTGAAATAATTGTCAGCTTCTCACAATATATCATCTTTTTTCCCTGAGAAATAATTTACTTATTTTTCTATTGCAGACTGTTCGACCTAATCTCTTTATGTGGGGAGCTATTTGACTTGCGTTTCTGTGACTGTGTCCTACATTGGCACTTCTTTTGTAAGTGACCCATTATGTCAGAGAGAAAGCATTCAACCTTGATAGCTGAGCACTATCTGGGGCCATAAGGTCTTTTTTGCTCCACAGTGCTCACAGAGAGCTTTAGTGTTTGCAGTCTGACCCACCTGCTGTACTGGTTTTCATGTGTGTTACTGTGATTTTTTACTTTAAGAATTGAAAACAGTCTGCTGATCTCCTGTGCCAAGGTTGTTCCTCTCTTAGGATGCTTCCAGACTTCTGAATGGATTTCCTTGGAGTCAGATTTTCTTTGGATGATAATAAATTTGACAACAAGTCATTAACAATTCCTAGATAAATTACATTTGTTTTGAAGTTAAATCAGCCATTTGTTCACTAATCTACAGGGATCATTTGGTAAATCTTCTATAGATTCCCCTGTAACTGAACTCTCATATTCAATCTTGCTGCTTCAATAATTTTGAGGCTAGAGTAATTCTCAAAACCTTTCAATTGTTCTTCAGAAGTATCTGTCAGCTGTGCTCCCAATTGCATATAAGGATGCACTTGTTCTGATTTAGCATGTAATTTCATAAACTATTCTATGTCATAAAAATTGTTTTCATGAAGATGTCCAATTCTGTGTTCTGTGTTGCCCATCTCTGAAATTCAATCTATCTGAAGATATTATTCCTGATGTCATGTCTTCCTAATGTGATTATTTATTTTCCTTGCAACAACAGCAGTGTGGTTATAGTGGAAACTTTTTCCATGCTTTGCAAGCAAAATGGAGGTGTTCCACTTTTCATGCCTAAAATGAAAGATTCCTACCTGTAGTGGCTAAAATAGATGATTCCTGCCTTTTCCCTAACTTCAGTGGATGATTCTTGCTGTTTGTGCCTTTAATAAATGATGCTCATTCCATTAATAGCTTTCCTGAATGATCCTACTGCCTCAAGCTTGAACAAGCAATCTTTAATCATGGTTTTATTAAATGACTCCCACTATCTGAGGCTTTAAGTCATAAATTGCATTTCTTTGGTATTCTTTTTCTGAATGATTTTCATCGAATGTGGCTGTAATAGTAATTCCCTTTCTTTTACCCAGTTTTTATGGATGACACCTACACCTTGTGATTTAAATAATACCTCCTGTAATGTAGTTTTATGAAGGATTTCCCACTGTTTCTGAGACCACAATAAACCTTCATAATTTGCACCTTTAGTTCAGACCTTTGATACCCAGGTCTAAAATCTCAGTGTAAGTTGCTTCAGTGGCTTCCACTTTCTCTTGTTGGAGCTGTGCCTTATGGTGTCTGCCTCCTGTAGTGGTGATGCTCAATCTAAGTGGTAAGTCATTTTCCTTCTGTTTTGCTTTTACAGTCTATAATTATCTATCACATTTTAAAAATGTTTTTCAAAATGCACCCAAGATGTTATCTTTGCTGTGGAACTTTCAATATCTGCTCTCTGGCTGAAACCTGACTCAGGACTGCTCCTATAGATGCATGCCACATGCTGCCAATTGTATCTGTCTTGATGTAACTAATTTTCCTTTTCCTGGGAGTTTCTGCCTCTCCTGCTACAGTGCATCTCCTACTAGTTGTGAAATGCTTCTATTTTTGATAATAAATTCTTCCTTATTGAAATGTGACATGATTGTTTCTACAGTGCGATATAAGGTGTGTGATTTATATGCATATTAATATTATTCAATTTTGGACTTTAAAGTTTGAACTAGTGGCATCTGTGTTTTCTGTGTTTTTGAAGGGGTTTAATGATTTAACTGTGAGTATTTTTATAGGCTTGGTGATTTTTTTAAAAATACAGCAATAGCAAGAAACCTCCTGCAAAGTAATGGGAACGTCTTTACATTGATCGAGCTTTTGAGTGAATTACGTAACAGTATATAGACTTTCACTTAGTCGATTCCAGAATTTGGGGTTTGGCGAATGATCAATAGCTTGGGGGAAAAATGTTTTTAAATCTTTGTTTGGGGTAGTTTGCTGAAATCTTGGCTATATAAAAATGTTGCTCCAAAGATAGGGAGGCAGTTTAGGGCTATAACAAAAATGATTACATTAGTATAAGAGTTTAATGTAAAACTTCGGGTGTTGAACTTTTACATTAAACTCTTATACTAATGTAATCATTTTTGTTATAGCCCTAAACTGCTATAGTACAAAGACTACAAGGATGACCTGGATGCTACATCTTACTTCTCAGGGACCTTAAGCTGATCTGTCCACAAGTCCATATGACATCATCATAGTGGGTGATGCTTCTGGCACTTCTCAGTTTTAACCTTTTCCCAAGAGCTGGCTAACAATTCCTCTCCAATAACTATGCTAGCTCAATAGTACAATAGTGATGGAGCAGTTCCTTGCATGATTTGTACTGATGTTGATACGTTGTTGGACATGATTGATGAACTGCAAGTTTAGTGAGTGGAACATCTTCCTGTTTATGACAATGTGTTCAAAATTGACACATTGACAATTACTAATAGCTTCCTTCATCCTTTAAAAAAATCAACAAGTCTGTGGAAGTACTCCATGTAGATGATGAAATAGTTGGTAAGGTCAAATGCTCTCAAAGAAAGGATCTATGTCCCTGGTGAATTCAGGTCCTGATTGTATTCTGGCTGATATTACATAGACCCCTCACAGCTAGCTGAGGTTTAAATTTACCGCACTGATTCACTGTTTCAGTATTCAATTACTGATTCAGTATAAAAGGACAGTGGCAGATTTTGTACAATGAAGAGAAGTTCGGGGTGATGCATGTTGCCAGGAAGGACATCGAAAGATAACACAAAATAATATGCAATTCTAAAGGAGGAAGAGAAATGGAGGGACCTGAGTGGTTATGTGTATAGGTCATTGGAGGTGGCAGGACAGATGGAGAGAGCAGTTAAGAAAGCATACAATGCCCTTGGTTTTATTAATAGAGACATAGAGTACAAGAGTAAGGCAGTGATGGTGAGAGACCATTAGACCTCCACTGGGGTATTGTGTACATTTGTGGATGCCACATTATGGGAAAGAAGTGAATGCATCAGACAACGTGCAGAAGTAATTTACAAGAATATTTCCAGGAATGAGAGACTTCAGTAATGAGGATTAATTGAAGATGTTGAGACTGTCCTCCTTGGAGAGAAGCAGCTGAGAGATTTGTTAGAGGTTTTCAAAATCACAAACAGCTGTCTAGAGTAGATGGGAAGAAATGGACCCTGCTTATAAAAAAATAACAGGAACAAGAAGGCATTGATTTAAAACTATGTGCAAAAGAAGCAAGAGTAATGTGAAAAAAAAATTAACACTGCAAGTAGTTTGGATCTGGAATGCACAGTTTGGAAACATGGTGGAGATAGATTAAATTGAGGCATTCAAGAGGACATTAATGATTATGTGAAAATAATTAGTGTGCAAGAGAAAGGGCGAAAATCAGGAGATTGGCACAAGGTAAATGATGCTTATTTGGTGTAGCTCAGATTTGGACTTAATACAGAAAATCTGCCTCAAAAGAATGCTTGTCTCTGCATATAAGCAATTGTATAAGCTCGTGGAAAGCTAAAGAGATGCTGCATCATGGGTTCAAGGTTTACTTTCGTTTGGCAATGTGGCCCAGAAAGTGGTTGGCAGTCTCAGCGTATGATAGCAGATAGATTAGATTTCCCTGGAATACAATGCTATAATTTTCTAAACAAAATGGTTAGGAAGTAGATACCTGATTGAGAGGCTAATTCCTGCTATTCTTGACCATGTTACATTTTTAAAAAAGTTACCTGGAGTATCTTTGAGGCAGTTCTTCGTAGTGGTTGACTATCAGAAAGATTACAACTGAGGGATCAGATAAAACTATATGATGGGACCTTGGTAATATCATCAGATTTCAAAACTAAAGCAGCACTCCCACCACCTCTGGTCAGTTAAATTAAAATTGTACTCAGTCAGATTGATCCACATTGTCCAGTGCAGGATAGTGCAGGACAACTAGATAAAATGCGTAAAGAACTGAAATTGGATTGGTGAGCTTGTTGCTTTCAGATAAAAGTCTACCTGAGTTCCTAACGAAATAGTCCTAAGATTGTTTTTTTAATCAACTTTATTCCACAATGCTGGACCATCTCCTTCCTATGTACACTCCCACTTGCTTCTGTCTTTACGAAAGAAACAAACTTTGTAGTGAATGAAACCTTTGAAGAGCAGGTATGCATGCTGGAATGGATAGAGATAGAGGAAGCTGATGTGCTGAAAATTTTGTCAAACATTTGTCAAACAAAATTTTGTCAAACACCGTGGGCGGCACGGTGGCACAGTGGTTAGCACTGCTGCCTCACAGCGCCAGAGATCCGGGTTCAATTCCCGCCTCCGGCGACTGACTGTGTGGAGTTTGCACGTTCTCCCCGTGTCTGCGTGGGTTTCCTCCGGGTGCTCCGGTTTCCTCCCACAGTCCAAAGATGTGCAGGTCAGGTGAATAGGCCATGCTAAATTGCCCGTAGTGTTAGGTAAGGGGTAAATGTAGGGGTATGGGTGGGTTGCGCTTCGGCGGGTCGGTGTGGACTTGTTGGGCCGAAGGGCCTGTTTCCACACTGTAAGTAATCTAATCTAATTAAGATTGACAAGTCGCCAGCCACACTGTAAGTAATCTAATTAAGATTGACAAGTCGCCAGCCCGGACCAGATTTGTCCTCGGCTGCTTTGGGAAACGAGAAATGCAATTGCTTCGCCACTTGCGAATATCTTTGCATCCTCGCTCTCCATTGGAGTCGTACCTGAGGACTGGAGAGAGGCAAATGTAATTCCTCTCTTCAAGAGAGGAAATAGGGAAATCCCCAGCAATTACAGACCACTAAGTCTCGCGTCTGTCGTCTGCAAAGTGTTAGAAAGGATTCTGAGGGATAGGATTTATGACCATCTGGAAGAGCATGGCTTGATTAAATGAAGTCAACACAGCTTTGTGAGGGGCAGGTCGTGCCTCACAAACCTTATCGAGTTCTTTGAGGATGTGACTAGAAAAGTTGATGAGGGTCGAGCTGTGGATGTGGGGTATATGGACTTCAGCAAGGCATTTGATAAGGTTCCCCATGATAGGCTCATTCAGAAGGTCAGGAGGAATGGGATACAGGGGAACCTAGCTGTCTGGATACAGAATTGGCTGGCCAACAGAAGACAGCGAGTGGTAGTAGAAGGAAAATATTCTGCCTGGAAGTTTGTGGTGAATGGTGTTCCACAGGGATCTGTCCTTGGGCCTCTACTGTTTGTAATTTTTATTAATGACTTGGATGAGGGGATTGAAGGATGGGTCAGCAAGTTTGCAGATGACACAAAGGTTGGAGGTGTCGTTGACAGTACAGAGGGCCGTTGTAGGCTGCAGTGGGGCATTGACAGGATGCAGAGATGGGCTGAGAGGTGGCAGATGGAGTTCAACTTGAATAAATGCAAGGTGATGCATTTTGGAAGGTCGAATATGAAAGCTGAGTACAGGATTAAGGATAGGATTCTTGGCAGTGTGAAGGAACAGAGGGATCTTGGTGTGCGGGTACATAGATCCCTTAAAATGGCCACCCAAGTGGACAGGGTTGTTAAGAAAGCATATGGTGTTTTGGCTTTCATTAACAGGGGGATTGAGTTTAAGAGTCGTGAGATCTTGTTGCAGCCCTATAAAACTTTGGTTAGACCGCACTTGGAATACTGCGTCCAGTTCTGGTCGCCCTATTATAGGAAAGATGTGGATGCTTTGCAGAGGGTTCAGAGGAGGTTTACCAGGATGCTGCCTGGACTGGAGGGCTTATCTTATGAAAAGAAGTTGACTGAGCTCGGACTTTTTTCATTGGAGAAAAGGAGGAGGAGGGGACCGAATTGAGGTATACAAGATAATGAGAGGCATAGATAGAGTTGATAGCCAGAGACTATTTCCCAGGGCAGAAATGACTAACATGAGGGGTCATAGTTTTGAGCTGATTGAAGGAAAGTATAGAGGGGATGTCAGAGGCGGGTTCTTTACACAGAGAGTTGAGAGAGCATGGAATACTTTGTCAGCAGCAGTTGTGGAAGCAAGGTCATTGGGGACATTTAAGAGACTACTGGACTTGCATATGGTCACAGAAGTTTGAGGGTGCATACATGAGGATCAGTGGCCGGCACAACATTGTGGGCTGAAGTGCCTGTTCTGTGCTGTACTGTTCTATGTTGTAAAAATGAACAGCACTAATATGTAACTTGATGGTTTTATAATTCCTGGGTCACTGAGTTTATGATGAAAGTTGTGGGGGGAGGAGGGGAGGAGGTGTGCGGGGGGGGGGGCGGGGAAACAGGAGATATGTCACCAAAATCCAAGGAAGCTGCCCATCCATCAGTCCTATTTATGGCCATGATCCTGCTGGGGCAAAGGTCAGAGTTCTGTCAACAGTAAGCCTGATATCCAGACAGGGGTTCTAGACCAAATTTCTCAATTAAAAGGGTGTATCCATTTGGTAAGCTGAAGAGGTATTTTTAATGTTAATTGTGAAATAGAAGCATTCAGTTTGAGGCTGAAACTGAACTGCTACTGGCATAAATTAGGAAAATTTTGTTTTATCTGGGAAGAACTATTTGCTACAGCACAGACTGTGTGGAAGAAGAAGACAACCCTGGCTAGGACTGACACCTCAGTAGTCCCTTGGGCATGGTTATAATGTCAAAAGTTTATGGCCTTGCCAGGTCAGCAAAGGCAAGAGTGCTGTCAGCTAAATAATAGCTCAGCTATTTAAAACATAGAGAAGCAGATCAGTATCGCCTGGGCTAATGTTAATGTCCTTTAAGATTTCACATGGCTCTTGCTTTTCTGCCCCAGAAGCAATGTAACTAGGCAGCACTCATCAATTGTTACACATCCTGTAGTGCATGCTTGCACATTGATGTCTCTCATTCTTGTTCCTCACTCCTTTTCATCTATCATTATTAACATCTCTGCCATGAATACTGACAGACTGTTACAGTAAGGTCTGGGGACTACAGCAGCCAGTTAACACAATGTATTCCTCCAGCAGGAAAAGACGGCACAGAATGTGAGTAAGTGCTGAGCAACTGAAACAGTGTACATGCATGTGTCATCCAGTTCGGCATAAAAAAGAAGCAGTAGCAAGCTTAGTGTTCAACTTTGTTCTGAGATATTATGTTTATGCGAGTTAATGCATTTTTAGTGAGCTTATGAGCACAAGTGTCTTTGGTCATGTATGTTTCTTAGAATTGTTTTTCATTGGTTTTACAAGTTACCAGTTTTCTCACAACAAGTTAATAAATAAGCTGTTCAAGAGAAAATTCTGTTCAAAAAGACCAAAGATTTCAACACTACTTTCTGCTCTACAGTCTAAAAGCCGGAAAACAGAGGAACAGGTGACATTGATGAGGAGTAGCCAAAAGTAGATTCCTCCATATGTAATAAATCTGCTGACTATTTACCCACCCTGCCATACTCATCATCACTTCTTTCAAGTTATAGAGTGCATAATACGCCACCATACTTTATGAACTGATTCCATTTGAAGCCACTCTTGTTGTGGAGGGTGGCTGTAAGCATTGACAAATATATTAATGTCTTCCTACTGAAGTACAGCCTGAAAATGTTGCTGTCCTTGGACAATTATGATAGGTTGTAATGTAGTTGTACCAGCCTCCACCACCTCCTCTGGCAGGTCATTCTATACACACACCACCCTCTGCATGAAAAAAAAATCCCCTTAAGTCCTTCTTAGATCTTTCCCCTCTCACCTTAAAACTATGCCCTCAAGTGTATCTCACAACTTGATTACATGGGGTGAGGACAGGTATTGCAAGTCCACTTTTAATGTACTTGAAATCTGGCTTTCGTTTATCTCTCCACCCCTACTCCAAACCAAATAAAAACTTAAATTGCCAATGGTAATTCCATGTCCATTTTATTTGAAAGAATTACAAATCTTTTTAGGAAAATCTGTAGCAAAATTGCAAAATACATAAAATACCAAAAGATCACAATAGCTGATTGCCACAAGCTGAATGTTAAATGCAATCATTGCACATGACTGAAACAAAAGCTGCTACTCTTTAATGGTATTCACATGCTGTTACAAAATGATGTGGCATAGAGGCCATAGATTATAATTTTTTACGCAGAGAAGGAAGAAGAAGATAAATAGATAGTAATTTAGCTATAGAAACAGAAAACAGAGAAAAGAAGCTGAGATTAGAAAATGGTGGGGTGTGAAGATTCACATGGACTGGTGTTGAGATGACCAGTCTGAATTATTTACATAACCAATGTGGACTTGACAGTTGGAAGCACAATTTCAAAATCTAGGGATGGTATCAAATTGAAAGATTTGGTTAATACTGAAGAGGACGGCTAAATGCAGATCAATGGGAGCATTCTGTTGTTGAACTTATCCTCCAGTAGCCTGATCTAAGTTTAAACCTCAACATGGCGACTAGGGAATTAAACTTCAATTCTAAAGCTAGAATAAAATGCCTGTTTTATTAGGGGTGATAATTTAAATCAAAATATTTATCCTAATGTAAAACTAATTCTCTATTATCCTTTAAATCTTCAATTTCTTTCTCTTGTTCGGCTTACAAATGTGGATGTACAAAGGCGTCTGGGTGTTCTTGTTTATCAGTCAATGAGAGCTGACAGACAGGTGCAGCAAGTAACTTGGAAAGCAAATGTTATATTGACCTTCTTTGCAATAGGATTTAAGTTCAGAAGTAGGGATGTCACACTACAGTTATATAGGGCCTTGGTGAGACCACACTTGGAGAATTCCTGAAGAAGTGCTTATGCCCGAAATGTCGATTCTCCTGTTCCCCGGATGCTGCCTGACCTGCTGCGCTTTTCCAGCAACACGTTTTCAGCTCTGATCTCCAGCATCTGCAGACCTCACTTTCTCCACACTTGGAAAATTTTGTGCAATTTTGGTGTGATATACTTTCCATCAAAGGATTGCAGCAAAGATGAGAAGAGATTTGACTGAAACATACAAAGTTCTGATAGGGCTGAATAGAATAGGTGCAGAAAGGATGTTTCCCCTAGTTGGGGGAACTAGAAGCAGAGTGCACAGTCTCAGGATACCTTTTAGACCACTTTGATCTGCGATGAAGAAAAACGTTTTTCATTAAAAGGAGAGTGAACCCATGGAATTCTCTACCACAGGAGGCTGGGAAGGCGAAGTCACTGAAGGTGAAAGATTTATTTTAGATTTCTAAGGCACCAAGTGGTAAGGGGACTAAACAGGACTATAGCATAGTGATACAGGATCACCCATGATCACATTGAATGAAGCAAGGGAGGAGTTTTTAAAATTGTTATTCATTCAGGGGATGAGGGCATCTCTAGCTCACCCAGCATTTATTACCCATACCTAACTATGCAGAGGGCCGACTCTTGGTCTTAGTTTTGATGTTTGAAAATTATATGTAATTCCAGACTCACAGCAATGTGATTGACTCTTAGCTACCCTCTAAAATGTCTCTTGGTTTGTGACAATACTCCACAGGTCTAGCAAACTATGTGGTTCTAACAGGAAAGTCAAATACTGTACTAAAGGATGCAGAGTAGGTACCAATTGTTGCTTCCACCCAAGGAAATCTGGGATTTGAAGTCAAACTGACCATGGTGTGTAGTAATGAGTTAACATTCTGCTATTAGCTACTAAGTATTTGAGTAGGGAGCTGTGTCATAATGAAGTCTAATGACATGGGAATGAGACCTCAGGGAAGTAGATACTAGTGTAGCTCTACGCTACCATGCTTTTGCATACAGCTTCCAACTAATTAACATGAATACTTTACAGCAGCACTGTGTTCTGTTGTCATCTATCCAAGAGGCCAGAATCTGTTGGCAATAAATATTCTTACCTAATGGCAAGCAGTGACCCGATCCCGAAAAGCACTAGCCAGGAACTCTCCGAAATGTAGAGGGCTCCACATAGACTGAGCAAGAGCCAAGTGGCAGTGAGCCATTTCAAGCCATCCACTTTGTGCACAGAACTAACACACGCCTGGACAGCAGTAGGAGATACCACTGTCACTTCTTAATCTCCCTGAGATGGTGGAGAGAATCCACTGGCAGAAAGAAAGTATCAGTGT
>NC_057718.1:52948531-52979239 GCF_004010195.1 Chiloscyllium plagiosum
AGTGGAGGGCTCTCTACGCGGGAGTCCTCCCCCTTTCTCTCGGGGATCTGGGGTGGAGGGTGCTGCACGCAGCAGTCCCCTGCAACCGCAGATTGCGGTGGTTCACGGACTCCCAGCCCAACTGCTTGTTCTGTGGCGCTGTGGAGTCCGTGGACCACGTGTATATTGGGTGTGGGCGTTTGCACTCACTTTTTGATTTCCTTAAAAACCTTCTCCTCTGTTTTTGGCTGCACTTCAGTCCCACGCTCCTGATCTTTGGGCACCCGGTACGGAGGAAGGAGGGCAGGTCTGAAGACCTCCTCGTGGGCCTGCTCCTGGGCCTGGCCAAACTGGCCATCAACAGGTCCAGGCAGCGGGCCGTGGAGGGGGTCGTTAGGGCCGACTGCCTGCCCCTCTTCCGCGGTTATGTTAGAGCCCGGGTGTCCTTGGAGAAGGAGCACGCGGTGTCGACCAACACCCTGGAGTTGTTCAGGGAGAGGTGGGCGCCGCAGGGAGTGGAGTGCATCATTTCTCCCTCCAAATCTATTTTGATTTAGTCCCTACCCTCCCCTTCACTGTTTTGATCACACAGCACTGCCCTTCGATGTGAAGGGCAGTGTTTGTCACTGGCCACCCGGGTGTTTTCCTATCTTCCTGGTGGTGGAAATTGAATGAAGATTTCTAAAAAAAAGGGAAAAAAATATAAACAGGAGTGAGCACTACCGCAGTTAGGCGGTAGTGTGGGGGTTAAGAAAAAAGAAAAAAAGAGAAAAAAAAGAAAAATAGAAGAAAAAGAAGAAAAAAAACAGGAGTGCCCTCCCCTTCACTGTTTTGATCACACAGCACTGTCCCTTGATGTGAAGGGCAGTGTTTGTCACTGGCCACCCGGGTATTTTCCTATCTTCCTGGTGGTGGAAATTGAATAAAGATTCGTGCACTTTGTGTCTCTCACTGTGTCTCACACCTGCACACACACACCATGGGTGCTGGGGAAAAAAATAAGCACTACCGCACTTAGGTGGTAGTGTAGGGGTTAAATTTTTTTTAAAAAGGGAAAAAAAAACCAAACCACAGTCAGTGTCACTCAAGCGGTGGCATGGTAGCTCAGTGATTAGCACTGCTGCCTCACAGCTCCAGGGGCCTGGGTTCGACACTAGCCTTAGGTGACTATCTGAGTGGAGTTTGCACATTCTCCCAATATCTGCATGGAATTTTGCTGGTGTGCATCCGTACCCAGGTCGTGACGTTCCACCTTCAGGCCTTGCAGCGATACCTTTACGTCGAGCCTCCTCCTTGGTGGTGCGCCCTGACGATGTATTTTTTCCGCCAGATGCGTAACCTCAACTACAACACGCAGCTCCTATTCGACGACCATGATGGTTTGGACGTCACCCTCAGGATGCTGCCTGTCTTTTACCAGGACCTGATCACTGTCTGGAACATGGTCGAATCGCGCTGCGCCTACCCTCCGGCAGGAGTAGCGGCTGTCGTCAGGGAGCCGTTGCTCAGGAATCCGCATCTCCGTACTCGCAGATTCGAGTGGCTGTCGGAGGGGAGGGCCGTGGCGGCGAGGGTGACCAGGGTTGGGGACGTGCTGGGTGCCGGGGGCCTGGGCTGGATGCTACCGCAGGACATAGCGAGCAGGGCAGCGGTAGACATCCGGTACGTGGCCACCGCCGTCCGACGCCTTAAAACGGCGGTGCTCGGACCCGACGTAATGCACCAGTTGGAGGATGCTCAGGTGTGCGGTGGGATCCCGTCCACGCTCACCTCTACCCGGACGGAATTTCACATTGGCCCCAAGGTTCCGTACTTCCCGCGGGAGCCTGTGTCCCACCAATCTAGCCGCCTCCTCCTCTGCTTTTGGTTGCACTTCAGACCCACGTTTCTGATCTTCGGGCACCCGGTACAGAGTGGGGAGGGCAAGTCTGAAGACCTCCTCGTGGGTCTGCTCCTGGGCCTGGCCAAACTGGCCATAAACAGGTCCAGGCAGCAGGTCATGGAGGGGGTCGTTAGGGCCGACTGCCTGGACCTGTTTATGGCCCGGGTGTCCTTGGAGAAGGAGCACGCGGTGTCCACCAACACCCTGGAGTTGTTGAGAGAGAGGTGGGCGCCGCAGGGAGTGGAGTGCATTATTTCCCCGTCCAACTCTATTTTGATTTAATCCCTCCCCTCCCCTTCATTGTTTGATCACACAGTATTGCCCTTTGATGTGAAGGGCACTGCTTGTCACTGGCCACTCGGATATTTCCTTTCTTCCTGGTGGTGGAAATTTGAATAAAGATTCGTGCACCTTGTGTCTCTCACTGTGTCTCACACCTGCACACACACACAACATGGGTGCTGGGGAAAAAAAATAAGCACTACCGCAGAAAAGAAAAAAAAAGAAAAAAAAAACACAGTCATTACACACATCATGGATGTTGGGGAAAATATAAACATTTTGGTGGTGTGAAGGTTACTCAGTTGTGCGTAATAACACTTCTGAGTAGTTAAAAAAGGGGGATAAACAAAGAAAAAAGAGGAAAGAAAAACATAATAGGGGATCAGGACTCTTGTGGTAGTGCCTTACCTCTGTTCCAGAAGTGTGCAATAATATCTCTGAATAAAAATTGAAAGAAAAGTGAATGCTGTAAATCAGAAACAAAAACAGAGGTTGCTGGAAAAACTCAGCAGGTCAGGCAGCATCTGCGAAGAGAAATCAGAGTTATCGTTTCGGGCCCAGTCACCTTCCTTAGGTGGAGAGCATCCACAGGCCCAAAAATGTTAAATCTGATTTCTCTTTAAAGATGCTGCCAGACCCACTGAGCTTTTCCAGCAACTTCAGTTTTAATATCTCTGAATAGAATGATTAGAAAATATTATAGGAGGGATGCAGGCTTCAAACCTTTTAGAGAGAGGGGGTATTATTTCCCCCTCGAAATCCATTTTAATTTAATCCCCTCCCTCCATTTTTGGAATTGCTACTCTTTCCCTGGTGGGTAATGTTTGTAATTAGTTAGTTTAACTTGTGACATGGGTGATTTGGTGAATGTTTTGTACATACACACATACTTTCCGAAACAAATAAGATGGGGAGAGGTGGGACTGCTGTGTTAAATGTACAACAGAATGAATGCTGAATGAAGTCTGTAAGTGAGAGACCAGCTACACTACAAACAGCATAATCTTCACCAAGCTGGACGTGAACAGCAGATTCTGACAATTACCACACAGATGCAGAAACCAAATTTCTAACCACCTTCAAAGCAGCCTATGGACATGATTGTTATAACCTTTTGGAATCATTTCAAACCAGAGGGTTTCCAAAAGATAATGTCCAACTTTTAGAAATTATGGATAGTGTCAGTTAACACATACAAGCATTTAAATAAAAAAACCAAAATGGCTGAAGAGTACACAGAGTTTTGAAAACATTACAAGTTGCAGCATTAACATTTAATGAGAAGTGTAAGTTTTTAAAATTCACATTTTTGCGTCATATTGTCCAAGCAATGGGGACCAAGGACTTGGAAAGCTATAAGAAAGTTTCCACCAGTCAGCAACATTGCAGAATTCCAACAGTTTTGGGTTTCGTGACTCCAGTGGGAAAATTCCTACTCCACTTAACTTAAGATGAACAAACCCCTAAGATGACTT
Organism: Chiloscyllium plagiosum; assembly: GCF_004010195.1. Taxonomy (NCBI): domain Eukaryota; kingdom Metazoa; phylum Chordata; class Chondrichthyes; order Orectolobiformes; family Hemiscylliidae; genus Chiloscyllium; species Chiloscyllium plagiosum. Next base: position 52,952,150 of record NC_057718.1, read on the forward strand.
TTGAAACAAAATTAGCAAGGATCTGGACCAGGCCTCAACAGCAATCATTCAAAGGAAGTAAGAAAATGCAGATATCTTTGGAGACCCGAAAATACTACGATCACAAACTTCAATTATTGTAGTAGTGCATCATCCATAGGTCTGGGCGCAGACTTATTCTACATTGAGTTCATGATGTGCATGGACTATCGAATACACTTCACAGGCTGTAACTGAAGACAATTGGTAGAAACAGAAATAGAAGAGCTCCATCTAACTTATATATTCAAGACATTTTCTGACTATGACTTGTGTCATAAATAGTTGACTGCAAATAGTTGTTAACTGAACTGAATACAAAAAAGGTCAGAAAGAAGCCGCTCATAATCCAGAGATTTAGATTGTGGCTAATGCGATAAGACATATTGCAGAATATGTGCATATTTACTATGGCTAACAATCCATCAAGAATGTTCATTAACTGCCCAAAGCAAAGAGTTCTCCTTTTGTCCCAAAGAAGGTGAAGTCTTCATGGCCTTAACTATTTAATAATTACTGGTGACAGTGAAGGAGTTACACAATTCTGAGTCAATCACATGGTAAGTATTTGTGCAGATCTGCGCTTATTCCACTGATAGCAGGCCAGAGTATGTCCCAAGTAACCCCATCCTGTAACAGTTCTTTGAAAAATGCTGCTCCATCAGTATCATTGATATCTTTTGCTTTATGGGAGAAAGTAAGGACTGTAGATGCTGGAGATCAGAAGGTCGAGAGTGTGGCACTGGAAAAGCACAGCAGGCCAGACAGCATGCGAGGAGCAGGAAAATCAATGTGTCCGGCATGAACCCTTCATCAGGATTGAGGTTTGTGGGCTGGGTGGGCTAAGAGATAAATTGGATGGGGTTGGGCCTTGGGGAAGGTTGCTGAAAATGCAAAAGGTAGATGAAGGTGGGGGAGAAGGTCGGAGAGGAGCGGATGGATGGGAAAGACGAGGCTTGCGGCAGCATGGAGGAGAGTTTGGTTGGGTAATCTCACAATCTTTAAAAAGACCTTGATCAATACTTGAAATGTCATAACATTCAAGACAGTGGATCTAGTGTGGGAAAGTGGGACAAGTGAAGGTGGTTGTATGTTTTGGCACAGACACTGTGGGCCAAAGGGCCTCTTTTATTCTGTATGATTCTATGACCATAGCCCAACCCCTGACCAAATTAGGTGGACAGCCTTGACTGATGATCAACCAGACTCCTGAGCGATACCTGTACAGTGCTCTAACTGACTTGCCTCAACTTCATGGACATGTTGCATTGGACTTGCAGGACTGGATGCAGCACTGTCCCTGCACTGTAGTGATATGACCCCTGACCCTGGACTCTCAAAGCAGTGAACTGACCATGGAAAAGCCTCTGGTTTGATGTTGGATGATGCCCCTGACTTACTGTGCCTGGACCCCTTAATAAAGGCTGTTACCCTTGACCTCGCTGAGGACTACTCTCCTTAGCTTTTAAGACGTAGGCATTTGGTTGATGCATATGGAGTGTGTTTGTTGCATTCACTGCTGACTCATGGTGCAGGATGGGATTGACATAGCAAGATGCCATACAGCAACATGCCCGTCCCTTTGATTGATCACTGCTGACAACCATGACAAGCTGCTTGGCTTTGTGTCTGAAGTAAAAGGGGAAACAAGGGTGGCGGAGTGGGGGGTTGGGCGTGGGGGGGGGTCGGAGATAAAGTGAAACCATATTAGCTATGAATTGAAATTAGATATTGAAGCATATTAATGCATGCAAACTGATACAGATCAGACTGTTACTGCTTACTCATGAGATTCCCGGCTCGCCGCTCAGAACTTGGTTGGAGAGTCAGATTGTTTTTACTTTATACTGTGAATGTTAGTTTTGCAAATTTCACCCTATTTTTCCAACTGACATGCCAATTGCCACTTTGTTCAAGGGTTAGGAAGATCCTCCCCAATGTGTATAATTTTGGTTTCCTCATTTAAGGAAGAGTACATCTACATTACAGACAATGGGTATTCACTTGATTGGTCCCTGGGATGAGGGGTTTTCCTCTGATGGACAGCTGAGTAGATTAGGCCAATATTCTTAGGAGTTTAGAAGGATTATGGATTATCTCATTGAAAAACATCAAATTCTGGAGGGGGCTTAACAGTGTAGACACAAGGAGATTGTTTCTCAGGCTGGGTCATCCAAAACATAAGGCCATTGTCTCAGGATAAAGGGTCTGTAATCTAGGACTGAGATGGGGACAAATTTCTTCATTCAAATGGTTGTGAACCTTTCATACCACAAAGGCTTATGAATGCTTCATTGTTGACTATATTAGGACGAGGATGGATTCTCAAGGAATATAGGAACATGGAGAGCAAGCACTAAGGTGGAGTGGAAGTTCCAAGTCAGTTGTAATGGTATTGGATTGTGGAGCAGGCTCAGTGGGCCCAATTGTCTGTTTATGCTCCCGTCTCGTGTGTGGACACTTTTGACTTGACTCAAGTAGGAGTTTTCTTGAGGACCATTTTCTTGAGGACACTTTGTAAGGGAAGGAGTGCTTGTCTTTCAGAACAGGCATGTAATTTGTGAGATGGCGGTGGAATTTTGGCAGGGAGATTAAGGTGGCCTCATATTCATTGGAAAATAAATGACTGATTGGATCAAGGAATAGAGCAATCTCAAGGTACAGCTATATAGATCTCTGAAAGGACAGATTAATAACATCACAAATTGCAACAAGGAAAACATTGCAATTCATTACTAGCGGAATAGGAGAAATTAGGTTAGATAAAACAAAAATTTGACCATTCTTAAAGCATTAAAGATTTTCTACATAACAAAGAAACAGAGGCAGTGGTGAAGATACAAAATGACTCCATTAGCATGATTGCTGAGTTAGAAGTTTATACATATCAGGAAAAACTGAACGGTTTGGGGTTCCTTTCTTTAGAAAAGAGAAGATTAAAGAACGACTTGATGCAGATATTTAATATAATGAAAGGATTAGGTAAGGAAGCTGGAGAGAAGATATTTCCATCTGCAACTAGAGCAGATCAAGGGACTATAAATAGAATGTAGTTATTCTACTTTTTTCTTTTATCTGGAGCATGACCGGACCTTGTTACCACAACGAGTGTTTGAGATGAATAGCATAGAAAAGGATTAAGTGAAGCTGGATAGATACTTGAGCAAGACAAGAATAGAAGTCTCTATTGATAAGGTTGATGTGATTCTGCTCAACAACCACCTGACAAAGAAGCAGTGCTTTGAAAGCTAGTGCTTTCAAATAAAGATGTTGGATTATAACCTAGTGTTTTGTGATTTTTAACTTTGATAAGGTTAGGTGATTTGGGTAGGAGGTGATGCCAGTGATACATAAACAAGGACATTTTGTACAAATAGCCTTTCCTGTGATTTATACATTTTATATAACTTTTAAATCTGTATTGTTAAGAATGTTAGAAAGTATGGTCTCAGAACCGTTCTGCCCATCATGATCAATCTTATTTACAATTTGCCTGTAATACAGCTCCCAATTCATTTCATGTCCCAAGGGAGCAGAATATTGCAGAGTAAACTTCAAAGAAGATAAACCCTGTGAAATTTCTTCCTGATCCCCTGGGATAATCTGGTGTAATTCCAAGATATCAATCTAACATCACAAGCTACATGAAAGAACTCATCAGTAACCAATATAGAAATATAGCAGCTTCAAATGTCAAAACATGTTATTTTGATTTTTTTGGCTAACGAATTTCTGGATGCATGCAAAAATGGTAATACAACACAAATGTCTCATACTAGTTAAGATGTGAAATGTTAAAATTACACATTGTAGAATATAGAGGAAGTTAAATATTCTGAAATGTATGTTTGTTTTTTGTCACAAGCAAATTTATAATTGTAGGTAAAATCATGCTAGGACCAAAATCCTATTTTGTGAATTCACAAAATTATTTCTGAAAGAAAGCTATGAAAGTGTTAAACAGCAAATAATCTGAATGTCTTAAGTGGGAGAGTAAGAAAACCAATGACAACAAATGTTAAAATGCCTCTGAAGTAAATAATATCCAGTTTCTTTCTGTCAAAATATCTTCAAAATCGTTAAAGCTTGGTGTTTCCAGTTATTTGAGAAAATGCTTCCTACTGTTACTTGGCACGATCAGGTATGTTTTATGATGGGAAACAGTGCTGTGATGCCACAACAAATTGGTTTATTTTATATTCAGGCCCAGCAGGTATAATCTATTTCAGTAAATATTTCATTAAATACAGATCGACTACAATGGGGAATTGTATGGTTTTTGCCCAGGGTTCAATGCAATGATTACGAATGTTTTAAAAACCACGCTTTTTCAGTTTCAAAGAACAAGAAAATTCTAAACATTAAACTTTGCTAAGATCAGAGCAAAGTCCCTTCTGCTTCCTGTTCTCTTTCTGTTAGCTCAGTAGATCTCACTTCATGTACTGAAGGAGTAAACAATATTCATTTTCTGTGCTCAGTCCTGCCATCTGCTCTCTTTTGGCCTGCTCTTCAACTCTGAATCAAAGCCCCTAGTATTAGGCTGCTTCCAGATCAAATTGCACACAAAGCAATGCTTATTTCAACAGGGACTGAGGAAATGGGAAATCATCCTGATGTAATGCGTAATTAATATTAGCAATTAAAAGATGGGACATTGAACAATTATAGTGGCTGTAGTTACAAACCAAGTTTCTCTGGGTGGATGATCCAGAAAATGGGTGATATACAATGTGAATTACTACGTCATGTTTTCCTCTGTTTATGTTCAATAAATTCATTAAATAGAAAGAGTGAAATATTGCAAGCAAACATGAATAGGTTCTGCTGCTCTAATTTTATGCTATTATAGAATTTTAAAACATTTTTAGACATATCTAAGATCTGTTCAGCTACAAATTTCAGCTCTGATCCTAACTGATGTTTCAAGATTTTTTGCCTGTTTTAGACAGGATCCCTGTCTGAGGCTAAGGAGCTCAGTAATCACTGTAGCCATAATTGTTACTCCTGCTTTCCAGTAAGAATACCATTATTTGGGACCATCACCTTCTCAAAGGAATGGCCAATAAATATTTGCCTTTCCAGGGATGCTCACATTTTATGATTAAAAAGGAAAAGATCATACTGAGGTTTTTGAGAATCCTGCCTATTGCCCTGCATGCCTAGGTTGGTGTCATGGGTACACAATCTGCTGCTATTATGTCTACAGATTCCAGTGCTGAAAAAGGTCTTTCATACTTTACAGAACAACAGGAAACCATGATAGTCCATAACAGAGGGGTGAGAAGATAGGGAAGTATGAAACCATAGGGATCTTTATATGGGAACTGAAGTCTTGTTCACAGGCAGCCCATCCAGAATGATGGTATCCTGGGTGCATTCTTCCTTCCTACTGGTCCTCCTTGTCCTGAGGTAATCACTGATACTCTTGTAGAAATAGCTATGCCCTATTTATGGCTAGATTGAGGAGGACACATCAGATAACCACAACTTGAGACACTTTCCAACAAGTACAGGAGTCTACCCAAGTGCTCCAGACAGTGGAACTATTGCTTTAAAACATTATTCCATGATGGTCCCAACATCAGAGTCACTCTCATTGTATCAGTATTTACTAGATGTGTTTGGAACTATTAACCACATGTAATGTGGGTGGCTGTTGTTGCTAAGCAGCTAGACATAATTGCCCATCCTTTCTCAATACTCCTATCATTTGTTTTAGTCTTTAGGTGCTCATCCAGTTCCTTGCTTGCATCTGTCACCACCAACATCTGAAGATACGTGTAAATGAAATTTTCCATTATGTAATCTTTTTGTTCTTTTTGTCACTCATGTTAATTTAATGTTCTTCGATTGCTGGTCTTCCTATTAATCTGAATAATTTCTCTCTATCAACTTTGTCTGGATCCTTCATGGTAATAAGTTTTCTATTCCTTAAAAACATGATTGTTGAACAACACAGATAATAAAAGAGAAAAAGCCTTTTACTTATGAATAGGCAATTCATTCTGCAACTGCGTAATCAAACAGAATGTGTTTAAAATTTTAACAAGTACTCCGGGACTTATCTTACGTCAGAGAGCTGACTGATTGTAAGATCTTTAAATGTGAGCATAGTGACCATTAAGGATTTAATTCCTGAAGAGTGTTCAAGCAACAAGCATTGTAAAAGAAATGCAAGTCCTATCATAGATAAACCCCATTTAGTGGGATTACCAGCAACATTGTTTGTAGTAGTTGCTTGCACATAGTAGAAGTCCAGCACATGAAGAGGATAATGGTCAATAGGAAAGCTGTTATTGAGAATTGGTATGAAGATTATTGAAGGCAGTAAGCCAACTGCAATGTCCTTGTACTGAAGGTCACCAATGATGTTATCACATGGCCTATCCAAGCATCAGTAAGGAAAATTTCAGTACCTTAATTGGCTTTTGCATAATTGATGTTTTCTTTTCTACATAAACATGCATTGCAGACCTCCAGATATGTTAAAAAATAAACTCCTTTTTCGTTGCAATGTGACTGTGGTGTTTTTGTTTAATGCCTTAATTTAATGCATTTAACACAAAAGGCAATTAAACCGAGTGGACAAACAATTGTGAGAAATGGTTCTGCACATTTAACACAGAAGCGCTACTGCTTGCATATCAACTAATAATAATGCAGATATGTCACTGCCAGGCGTCTCTTTGTGCAGTGACTATAGTATGCTTGTAGCCCTCATGGTTCCGACCATGAATGGCAACTTGCTATTCTTCTACTTATGCAAAAAGGTCATTGCAAAGAGGCACCTTTTTACTAGGCAAAGTAATAGTTTAAGCCTAGAAATGTCGATATCTTTAAGGTATGGAATCCTTCATCATGATCGCTTATAATCACTCTCCAAATGAATCCAAGCAAGCCATAGTCATGTCTTGGCACTTTAATCCCAATGGTCATACTGCAACAGTGGGATCTTAGCTCCTGGAAAACTAAGGCCTCTCTTTCTGAGGTAGTTTTGTATTTTTGGTAGACTGCGGAGCAATCATCCATTATTCCATTACAAACCTGGAAATGGGAATATGTGACTGGATAAAGAATATTCTATGCAATTCAGAGAACCTTCCTCAGTTGTGTATAAGGAAGTAAATGGTATCTTAATAGAGTTCTGATCCAATAGTATACTTGGCAGCCTACAAAGCTTTAACGACTGGATCTTTTTCGGTTGAATATCAGTACTGTGCAGTAGAGAATATCAGTGAAGTACAATGGGGAAATTGGCAGTCTTGCTCTGGCTTGTCAATGTAACAGGGAGAAAGTAAGAACTGCAGGTGCTGGAAATCAGAGTCAAGAGTGTGGTGCTGGAAAACCACAGCCAATCAGGCAGCATCCGAGGAGCAGGAGAATTGACATTTCGGGCAAGAGTCCTTCATCAAGAATGAGGCTATGATTGGGGCCCTGATGAAGGGATCTTGCCCAAAACATTGATTCTCCTGCTCCTCAGATGCTGCCTGACCTGCTGTGCTTTTCCAGCAACACACTGTTGACTCTTGTCAATGTGACACCTGATTCATTTTAACACTTGAACTTTAATACTATATTTCAGACCCAAATACCAACAGAATCCAAAGCGGAATGATGTGGAGTCTGCAAGGTGTGAGGTATGGTGACCCAAGGAAACATTTTGAACATAAGGATCATGTTTGAGGATGTGCAAGCCAATCTTAGGAAAGAAACTGAGGAAAAGAGACCTAAATACTCCTCTGGGGCCGAGAATAGGATGTGTCTTCAGGCATGACAATACCATTTCTGAGTCTTGTGAACTGAGTTAATGAATGTTGGATTACAGATTTTGTAATCAGAGCCCAACTTTTGCATTCCAAAGAAGCTTTTGCCTATTCTGATCTCTGATGCTGTCCAAAATGTACCAGAAAACACCTGCAAAAATGTGGAGAGGCATGATGTGGTTAGGTTATTTTGACCAATCAAAGAAATATGCTTGTAACTAGCAGGATAACCCAATTTCAATGGGTAATAATTGATTTCAACAGGCCCCATCTTAGCAAAGGGCAAGCAGCATGTTCTGGATGGAGAACTGCAGCAGGTTTGCTATATCTCATTGTATGAGTCAACATTCTCAGCAACTACTCTGACAAAGTTTAAAGATAGCTGGCAATTCCTGGTCAAAAACTGAGAAACTGAGCTGAATTAATGTTTGTTAAATCATTCTACATTTTATTATCAGGGAAAGGCTGCAAAGTATTGTACCAAATGGTGGTAGATGTTAGTTAAGTATGGAATCATGTGAAGCAGATTTGCATGTATAGTGTTTATAGTGTTTTGGAGGGCTTTATGGTATAGTAGGAGTGTAATTTGATCCAGGAGACCTGGCTTCAAGTCCCACTTGCTTCAGATGTGTGTCATTACATGTCTGAACAGATTGTTAAAACTAAGTTTCTCTGATGTTGAAAGATGCCCCAAAATGTTTATTGTAAAGGTGTAAAATTAGGAATGTTAGGGATTAAAATTATAGTTGAAATTGATGGGTCAATACATCTATTCATATAAAAGATATGAGGAAACATGGGGTTAGTGCAGGAAAATGGCATTGAGATAGATAAGCTATGATCTAGGTGATGGGCCGAATGGCCTGCTCTGTCTTTTATTCTCTTTGTACCCAGGCAAAACGTCTTTTAAGTAGCCTTTTAAGTGTGTATGCACCAGCAGAAAGGCAGAATGAAGACAAGGGAAGGAGCTCAATCATAGATGTCCAAAGTTATGCAGGTTAGGTGGATTGACCATGGGCGATGCAGGGTTACAGGGATAGGGTTAGGGGAGTGAGTTTGGGTGGGATGCTCTTCGGAGAGTCGGTGTAGATGCCTTGGCCTGTTTCCACACTGTAGGAATTCTATGATTCTATAATTCAAGATGATATGGCATAAGTGGGAAAAAGAGAAGTCAGCAAATAGCACAGAAGATTCAGATAACATAGTGTAATTTGTATGAGAGCAATATATTCATATCTGCAAAAAATAGCCACATTCAATAGTAGCTACACTTCAAAAATACTTCATGCTCAATATGAACTGTATGGGACACTCTAACCTCATGAAAAATCTTACATAATTACTAGTCTATATCCCGACATAAATGAATGTCTTTCTTTCAGTGGCTCTACAAGTTAGTTTGAAAATGAGAACAAAATTCTTGAAGTCGGTTTACGGTGACATAATGACTTAGGTGAGCATGGAAAGTGTAGTGATGATATGTTTGAAAATGTTATGTAGATGAGACAGAATTAAACTGTGACAGATGTAAGGAAGGAAGAGGAGACAGAAATGACTGGACTTGTTTGACTGCATGCTCTCTGAATGGTGTCTGAGAATAGATGAAAGATAGCAATTCTCTTTTTAGCATGTGATGACATACATAATAAGATAGCCTGGACCATTCAGTGTCTAAACAATCAGATTGAAACTCTTCCCTGTTCATGAGGTCAAATGGCATTTTACATCAGGCCCTTGCAGCTTCCTGGTGTGGCCAAGTGACCATGGCCTAAAATTGGACAGTCTAAATCGAGCCTGACAGAAAATTGGCCTAACTATATTAAATAGCAGCCAGCAGCTATCGGCTGCAGGGTAACAGTGGAAACCAATGTCAAAGAGTCACAGACGTTCAGGAGGAACCAATTACAACCAAGTTGAGTGTCGTGTGTTGGAGAAGTATTAGTCAGACTTTCTGGCACCTTGACCTCCAACCAATGTCTCAGGATGTGCACTTCACACCTTTTTTCATGGTAACAGTGAAAGGTGTCAGGATGACACCATTAGATGTTTTGAACCCCATTCATGACTGCATTGGTGAAAGGCCACGGAACATTTTGGAAGGTCCGGGGTGCGAGTAATAAATACACACACCTGGAAGACATCTCTTCAGCAAAGGCTTGCAGCAAGATTTGCAGTGAAGACCATGCAGCAACTGAAGAAGACACAGGAGAAGATCTGCCCTGATCTGTGAGACCCAACTTCATGGAAGAGAGTTAGCCCTAGTTCAGAGAGGAAGAAGATTCCAATGGTCCATCTCAGACACGTGGATCATTGAGGGTAATATCCTTTCTCAGCCAGATAGAGCTAGATCGAGAGTAAATATTGTGAGAATTTAAGAAATGCTCACGTGTATTTTTAGTAGTGAATATTTTGTTAATAAAATCGAGTTGAACCACAAACTGAATTTTGCGTCCCTTTGTCCTCCTCACTGTCAGAAGTGTTTGGGTAGAATGTTTTATATCAACTGGTTGTAGCATCTAAAGCATGGATAACTTGGATAATGTCAATGGTAAAATGGATGGGAGTGTTTGGGAAAGGGAAGTGCAGACTTACAAAACAAGAGGATTTGGCAGCATTGCAAGACAGCTGTTTGGATGACCATATCCAGAGTGGGACAGGATGGGATAGAACATACAAATACAGGGAAAAACATCAATCAATACAGTCAAATGAGTAAAATGTCATCAGTAAGTAAAATTGACTTCATGCGTGTAGTATTTGGAACAAAATAAACACATTAATTGCACTGATATGGGTTAATGGGTATGATCTTCTAGCCATTATGGATATATGGTTACAAGGAGATCAAAGCTGCGGCCTAACTATTCAGGGGAATGTGACTTTTTAAAGGACAGGAGGAAAGAGCGATAGAGTCGCATTATTGGTATGAGGTGGATAAGTAAGAAATGATCTGAGATTGAATGATGTAGAATCCATATGGGTGGAGGTAAGCAGTTAAAAGGGGAAGAAAACATTGATAGATGTTGATAAGCAGTAGTTATACGGTGGGGCAAAGAATAGATCAGGAGATAATTCTAATAAGGACATGTAAAAAAAAGCAGTATATTAATCATGGGTTGCATTACTCTTCATGTAGATTGGGATGGTCAAATTGATAAAGATAGCCATGATGAAGAATTCATAGAGTATATTCAGTACAGTTTTCTAGAGCAATAGATTGTGGGTCCAACAGGGATGAAGCTATTTTGTACAGTCACGAGGTAGGCTTGATAAATGATATCAAAGCAAACAAAAACCCAATGGATCAGTGTCCATAATAAGGTAGAATTTAGTATGAATGGGAGGAACTTGGATCAAAAACAACAAGCTAAGTTTAATAAGGCTAATTACACAGTAATGATGGCAGAGCTGGGGCTGGAGTGGTTTGGAAAAGGAGTTCAGCACAAAGACATGGGTGGAACAATGGTAGATATTTAAGAAGATTATTCATGGCTCACATCAAAGATATATGCCAATGAGGAGTGAGGATTCCAAGAAGGGGTTGATTCAGCAATGGACAACCAAGGAAGTTAAAGATAGCATCAAAATGAAATTAAAAACCATACAATGTGGCGAAAATTAGTTATAAGTCAAAGGGTTGAGAAAGGTATAAAACGCACCAAAAGACAACCAATGAAAAGATAGAACATAAACTTTGAAGGTAAACTTGCAAGTAATATCAAGATAGACAGTAAGACCTCCTTTAAATATATAAAAAAAGAAGCAAGATGCCAAAATAAAAATAGATCCCTTAGAGAATGAGGCTGAGGTAATAATAGTGGGAGCTAGGAAATAGCACAGGAGTTGAATAAATGCTTCTCTTTGTTTTCATTGTAGAAGACATTCATAGCATTCCAAAATTACTCAATAATCAAGGGGCAAAAGGAGAAAAGGAAATAAATATAATAATGATCATTAAGGAAAAAGTGCCAGGCAATCTAATGAGGCCAAAGACTAATACGTCCACTGACTCTTAAGAGATGCATCCAAGGATAATCAAGAATGTATCTACATAGATGTGGCTGTACAGGTAATAATCTTCTAAGAAGGCTTATATACTGGAAATATTTCACTGGATTGGAAAACTGTTTATTTAATATCTTTATTTAAAAAGGGAAGGAAACTAAAAATGGGTAGTAATAGACCGCTGAGCTTAGTATTTGTTATTAGACAGATGTTAGAGACTATTATAACATGTGATAGCAGGGCATTTAGAAATACATGGTATGATCAAGTAGAGTGAGCATGGTTTCATGAAGAGGAAATAATTTCTGGCAAATTTACAAGAATTCTTTGAAAAGGTATGAAGCAGAATAGAGAAAAGGGAAGCAGTGGATGCAAAGTATTTAGACTTCCAGAAGGTGTTTGATAAGGGATCATACATTTGGCTATTTAATAGGCTCAGAGTCCATTGTGTTTGAAGTAATTTATTACATGGATAAAGGATTGGCTAATTAATACAAGACAGTGGGTTGGGATAAGGAGAGAATTTTCAGTTAACAACCAATAATTAGTTGCCTGCCAAAGGGATCAGTGCTGGGTCCACAATTATTTGCAATATATGTATTAATGAGGAAAATGAACATACTGTAGCCGCACTTGTTGGTGACATGAGAATTGAAAGGAAGGCATGTAGTGATAATGACACAGGGGCTTCAGAAGAATATAGATAGATTAAGACAGTGGGAAAATCTTGACAAATGGAAAATACTGTGAGAAAATGTGAGTTTATGGCTTTGACATGAAAAATAGAGGAGCTGAGTTTATTTAAATGGAAAAACACTGAAGAAAGCTGCAGTACAAAGGGAATTGTAAGTTCTTATGCATAAATCACAAAAAAAACTAGGATCCAAGTTCAATGCTTAAAGGGAACTCAATTGGAATCCAACCATTATTTCAAAGGGAATAGAATTTAAAAGTAAAGAGGTTTCACTAAATCTATACAAGGAACTAGTTAGACTACAGTTAGAGTACTCTGAAGAGTTTGGCCCCTTATCTCAGCAAAGATATACTGGCATTGGAGGTAATCCAGAAAAGGTTCAAAATTGATACCAATCATACAGGGACTATCCTATATGCTGAGGTTAAGTGGATTGGGCCCATATTTATTAGAATATAGAAGAATGATGGGTGACCATATTGAAAGGCACAAGATTTTTAGGAGACTTGAAAGGGCAGATGCAAAAGGATTGTTTCCCCTTGTGGGAGAGTTTAAGACCAAGGGACAAAATCTCAGAGTAAGGGGTCATGTATTTAAGAGCAATGAGGAGGAATTTCATCTCTCAAATGGTACTGAAACAATGAATTCTTTTCAGCAAAGGACTGTTGAGTTTGGATCATTAATTATATTCAAGGCTGCAATAGACAAATGTTTAATCAGTAAGAGGATCAAGTATTGTGGGCAAAAGGCAGGAAAGTGAAGTTGAGGACTGAGGCAGATCAGCCATTACCTCTTGAATAGTACAGCAGACTTGATGGGCTGAAAGGCCGACCACTGATCTTATGTCTTATGGTCTTATTATATACAACTGTGGGAAGCAGAGTATTCAGGAGAGATTGATGATTAGCTTTTTTCCGTTAATTTTGCTAAATCCATGTGAAAGTGAATGAGCTCAGATGCATGTTTGAATGAAGCAGATGTGACTTGCTTAATGCAGTGCTGAAATGCTGACTGATGTGAATAATGTCACCAGCGGCATTTGAAACAGAAATGGTAAGTGCTGTTGTCACCTGCACAGACATGTTAGTGCCCCTGGTGAAAAGAACCTGCGAGTCAGGTTTCAACAGCTGGCATATCTGTGTCATGGTGCCAGTGAAAAATGCAGCCTTCTGTTCTTTTCCTACATTTTCATAGTAACAGTATGCTCAAAAGTACTTAACTGACGACAAAATACCTTGTGACATCCTGACATTGTGAAAGGTACTGAAAGTCTTTTTTCCTTCCCTTAACACTGACTATAGCTAATATGATACCTTAGATCTTGGTTTATGGATATGAGTCTAGCTTTGCCATTTTGCCTTCTGTTACGCTTGGGTTGTGGACTATTCCTCCTCCATTTTCCACTCTTCTTCCTCCTCAGAGCACACGAAAAGGGAATCTCTGGAGGGAAATATAACACTTCAGTGTGCAGAATTCCCTGTAGATTCTCAACAGCTTTAAGAGCATTGGTCCATAATTCGATATCAAAACTACTTTCAACTACTGTTGTTATTTTTATGGTGATATTTTATAAGGACAAGTGTTTGTTTAAACCTGCTGCTAAATCTTTTTTCAGTCCTTAAATTATGGGGGCAATGGTAAGACAGTTGGAAAAATAAGGTAAGGTTAGAGAAATAAGAGTCTCAATATTGAGCAAGAACAGTTTGATTTTGCACCCAAGATTTGAATGGTGAGAACCGCACGAGTGAGCAGTGAGAGACCTATTTGCATGCATTTGCATTTCATTGTGACTTAATCTTGGCTCAATGAAAGCAGTTTCCTTTTCTCCCAGGCATTGGAGAGAAACTAGATAGTGACAATTTCCAACATGAAAATCTGAGCTAGATCATTCCCACTTGAAGTTGCTCCACTCAGCTTCCATCATGGACCGCAGTTCCCAACATCTTAGGTTATCCTCCAAGGTCAAGTGACTGGCTGCAGCCCCATCCATAAAGGGTGAAATCAGACAAGCACAAATACTTTTCAGTTTTATGTTTCATAGAAGTTAAGGCTACAAATGGATGGAAGCCTTCATAATACTCAATGCTCTATTATTCAATCATAACAAGGTTTCATGCTAACATGGACTCTATGGGAAAGATTACTATTGATTAGACAAGTTGTATATATACCATGTATTTATATACCCTATGTAGCATTCTACAGATAGCTGGCTTGCTAAGTCAGCTTTCCTAGTGCCCCGACAAGCCTGTCTGCTGCTCCTGCACTTGCTTGGATAGTTGGATGAATTTATAAATGGCCAGCACAATAGTACTCCTCTCTTGCTGGGCTTGGCATGTGTCTTGCTTCTGGCAGTTCTCTGAGTGCCAATGATTTGGGCATTTCTTTCTCACCCATTTGCAGAAGGTGGTAGTGATGGGCTCCTGACTGAGTTTGAACTAACTTATCCACCAAGGTGTTGGTATGTCCTGTAAGAGATTTGTGGCTTCTTACCCATGGGTGGCAAAGGAGATGGTTTTTTGAGTGGCTGGTCTCTTCATAAATGATACCATTGTGCTACAGGGGACAAGACAGAGAATAGTTTGCGTAATAATGGTAGCAGTTTGAGCATGTTAAGATCACATTCACACTGGATCATAAAGGGCAAACAACACAGCATTTGAGAATGATTTTTACTTGGTTGCTTGCCTTGAAGGCCTCGATACCGCCATTATCACTATTCTCTCATGTTAGGGCAATGATTCTCTCTGCTTAGAGGTTGAGGAGATGATGTTGGGCACCCCACCATTCTTTTTGGCTCTTTCTGCTCTATTACAGGCTATTTTCTCCTGCAATGAGACTAAGGAATGGATGGAATAAGATGAAAGTGGCTAGCACTGTTCTTAGTACTAGTGCAGATGGAGGAAAGGTGGTGATGTGTACTAAGTGAGTCATAAGGCAGTGCCAAGGGCATGCAGCATTCATAGCCTGATGGTTTAGAATGGGTAGAATCGAGTAAGGGAAACTCTGCAAGGCTTCACTAGTAAGAACACAACAGTGCGAGCAGGGCACTGTTGGGGTGAGCAGTGTAAAATTGTGTGAGAAACATTACTAGGTCTCACGGAGAGAAACCCAACATGAACCTCCCCGAAATTGACACTTAGCTAATTGTTTGTAAAATTCTCCCCGTGAAATCTAAGAGTTGCTGTTCTTGCAGCATTAGCAACACGATGACTATATCTTTCAGTTGATATCATCATTAAAGGTATGCAGTTGTGTGATAGGTAGAAACTAAACTCAGCACAGAAATATGTGCAATTCAGTCCAAGTACCCAATTAATTTGGCAGTTTTTGTAAATTTAATTACTAGCAAAGATAAAACCTTTCTGGAACTGAAAATTACCTTTTTGTTTAAAATTGCAATTGTTATTGGCTATTTAGAAGCATAAAACCAAAGAAGTAGCCTAACTTTACTTTTTCCTTTTCATTTCTCTTCCCTCTCTCACTTCATTTAATCTGCTTTTTGTCTCTTCATTTCTCTTTCTATATCTGAGCTGACATTGAATTTACCACCTAAACTTATATTTAATCTTCAGCCCTTATACAGTTGATTTCATGATTTTCAAACTGACAGGTTAAAGAGACACACTGATGTTTGTCTTATTCACTCAGGCCCCAATGTTATGAGCCGTGATATAATCAGCTTCCACTTTCAACAAGTTGTGCTGCAAAATAGCACTGCTATTAAACATGCAAAGGTCAATCAAACTAAAGGTGGACAATGTTCAGTACAGTGCTGCAGCAAGATTATTGGTTAGTTTGTGCCTTTAAATGCTGAGACATAACAGTTTCAAATAGGGGAAATGACCCTTAGCCTAATCAATGTTGCAATATTGCTTTCCTCTGTGGTCTTCAATCTTCCTGACCTCTTCTCACTGTAGGAGGAGACTATATTGACTCAGCCCTAACAACTTTATATTGGTTTTGCCAACTGGGGTCAAAATACCAATGGCGATGCAATGTAAGCCCTGGATAAATGGGTAATTAAGAATATGCAAAAATTGCTGTCCTAGTTGTGTATTCTGCTATGGCTTCACAAAAACGTGCCTCACCCTGAGTTCTGTTGTGATGATCTTGTTGCACTTATCCACTAAAATAATTGCAGAAAGTTGAATCATGTAATACAAGCACCAATGTTCCTTTATTTGCTTTATAAGTGTAAAGGCTGCTAAACCAACCTTTCTAGCACTTTTTCCAGTTTGATTTTGAAAAGATTTTCAGAATGTGCAATTTATATTTACCTTATTATGATTATTTGTCAATATTCTCTATAAAAACTGATGGATTAGGACTTGGTGAGAGGTCAGTATTTTTGAATCCTCGAACTAATCCTACGCTGACTCCAACCTACTCACACATAGGATTAATGGAAGCAGGATAAGAAGTGAGCAAACAGAAGACACATCAGCAATTTAAATGTTTCATGAGGCTAATATTCTCAGACACCTCCTGGTTTACAGGTTTAAATCTGGTTAGGTGAGTTTTTCATGCTTCTGCAACACTATCATATCCAGAAAGGCAACAACAGCTTTAGGAAGAGGCTAAACATCTTTACAGGACTACTTGTGGTGTAGGAGGAGCACAGGTATTTCCCTAAAGCTAAGCTTGCTTCTCTCATAGCTTCTGATGACATCAGGCCATTTCTGAATGCGGAATCTCCAATTGAAGATTACCCACACGATGGAGTTAAAATTCCATAGCACACTGATCAAACGTCCTATACCTCTCACCAAAACTGGCCTTATCAATTGTCATACATTCTTTTCGACCTGATTGGGCAGAATTTGGGGTTGAAAGTCAATCCTGGACCATGGTCAAATGAAGAACTGCACTCCGTGGGAAACAGTCAGCAATCATCAAATTTCCTTGAGTTGACCAATTACTGATGAGAGTGCAGATATACAATTCAATCAAGAGTGGTAGTTGGGCTGTCTAAGCTGAAGGGCCAATAAGGAGGATCTGCAGACTGTAGTTCAATTAAGAGAGAGTGAGGAAGCATCGAACATTTTCTGTAACTTCAAAAGTGTTAAAATCTCAAATGGTCAGTTACAGCTGTGGTCAGGTAAGTGGGAAGGGTATCAAACTCTGCACTGAGGGTGAGCAGACCACCCTTCCATTCCTCATGACTGCTGTCGGGCAGCTCACATTGGACCCACATCTGAGTTGAGGCAACTCCAAACCCAAGTGAAAAATTCAATTGAGCCTCTGACAATGGGTTTTAATGAGCCGTAACTCCATTTAATTTGCTGCATATAGGGATGGTCTCAGACCCTAACTGACCTTTGGGAAAATGATCCAGGCATAGGAGATGCTGGAAAACTGGCACATGAGCTGGCTGTGCAAGCTACCGCTGCCATTCCCATTCATGGTTAAAAATAATGCCATTTTATTCTTTCTTTTCTTTCTGCCTTTTTATTTCCCCTTCTGTACTTGATTACCCTTTGAGTTTAATTTCACCCTCCTTCTCAGCCCCTGTATTGTTTATTTGCCAGTCCTTAAATCAGATTTGTTAAGGAGATGCATTATTGCTTGTTTTGTTGTCCTGACACAGCTGCTCTGTTTAACTTGTCATACTATAATCAGCTTCACTTTCAACATCTTTGTGGGCAAAATGTTTTGAGTGGAAGGATGAAAAGGGATTTATGGGAGATTAATGGGAGATGTCCCACATTGTCGCAGATTCAAGTACAAATTTTTTTAGCATTGTTTTCTTTCACAAACTTTTAGCTTCGTTTAATTGGTCGTGTAAAAGCTGTCTGCATTCATCAAACAACCAATGATAATAAATCAGTGTATAACTGCTGGAATCTTTGATTTTGCAATGACTAAATGTAAATTCGTAACAAGATGATCAATGAACAGATTAGCATTTATAATATTGCAAATGTGGACACGCACTGCTAAATTATGCACTTGATAAAAAATTACTGTGATTATTATACCCTCATTATAGTCCTGAAATTACTCTAATTATCTAAATTGTTCACTCTGTAGGTAAGTCGCCTATTTTCTGCTCATTATGATTAGAATGACAGCATAACTGAATGAATACTGCTAGCATCAAATATCTTGAATCAACCACTTTAGTTCAAGCATAACAGAGGTGAGCTTCACTGCATCACCCTATTTACATTATATTTAACCTGCTATACATTTACCTCATTCTGAAAGTAGTTCTGATGTCAATGTGACACTGTCCAATTGACAGAGAATCTATCCTTTTTGAGTGAGACAGGAACTTTAATAAAAGCTGTTGCCTGTTATTGAATTCTGCTGGGAACTGTGCCAAACTTGTCCACACTTATTTTACACGTAGCTATTAAAATCAGGAGTGAGAATAAATTACAACTCCACACATCTTGTGTCAGATTCCATCTCCAGTGAGGAAAAGGGTCAACTTTAACAGTTACTGCCACTGGTTAATGAGCAATCTTGCACTTCACTTGGTCCACTAATTTCAGTTGAAATAAAATCAGGTAGTATAAATAAATGTTTGACTCACTGCACACCCAATCTAAGCCAAATGACTGGTCCATTGCCACACAAGGCCTTTCTCTCCTCCTGCTCAGTGGTGATGTGATGCCAACTGGGCGCTCTACATTCTATTCCAGTTTGTAGCCCCACTATATTAAGTGTGTCTGTGCGGGTGGATGGAGTGGAACTAGCATGCAACCATATTTGCCCTGGGAATTCTCAACCTACTGAGGAAGCCCTTTACATGGCTGCAGGCATTGGGAGACACTAGACCTAAAAGGTACATTTGCGATTTCAGACAATCCAGAAGTGCACCAGCACAGCCGAGTGGATAGATGAAAGTTTGTTTTGAGTAAGAGTCTCCTCCAAGCCCTTCCCTAAGAATAGAGCTGGTATGTGATGCCACCTCTCTAGGCTTCTGCCATGATGGTACCCATGCTACCTCCATTGCCAAGATTTGGTGCAGTTTTGGCTCTCTGCCTCTTGTGTGTAATAACTTCTGGCTATTGTGTATTCACCTCTCCTGCAGCATTCTGTTCTCCTTGAACTCTCCAATTCATGACATTGACATGAAACGTGTAGCTCTTTGGTGCTGCTCCATTTTTATTTTCACCCATGTATTGCCTTGGCTAACATGTCAGTGATTAGATTGTCTTGATGACATCAGGGAACACCGTGGGCACACAGTTTGCTAAGATTGTGCGACTGATGGTGTGCACAGGGTTGGACCCTGTCATCCAAGTGCCAAATGACGTTCCCAGATCTTATGAGGTCATTGAAATGTTCACTGGACTGCACCAATGTCCCTTTGATCCTGCCATGAGTGATCACCTCCTCCGTCACTTCCAGATGTGACCTTTAGACTCCTTAGGGATGTTTCTCAGCCAGAGACTAAGAACATCTGCAGTATCTTGGCCACAATCTCAGAGAGGACATCCAGAAAGATAGACAATATATGGGGCCACCTGTGCTGTCTGACCCTGGCAGTGCCAGTCCAACCCATTCTTCACTGTTATTAGCATGCTGAGTCATGGTTGCTGTCTGTATATTCAAAGGGCCCTTAGTGACTGCGATTGCCATCAGAATGCTTTCTGTGCTACCAATTGGGACCCAAAAATGCAACTGAATCAATTTGCTTTTCCATTAGAAAACTGAGTCATGCTGATTCAGCACACTGTCTGATTCTGGCATTGACCTGGTAGCCACTTCAGCTGACCCTGAATTGAAAATCTTCACTCAGAACTGTAAGGTTAGAATCATCCAATTATAAATCCCTGCTTGGCAGAATGTTGTGCAGAAAGAATGCTTGAATCTTTATCGGTGTGCCATAAAACAGTGACCCCAGATGTTAAAGATGAAAATTCACCTGTTGCTTAGTTTATGTCGATATAATGATATTGTTGGTCTCACTAGGTAGCCATTTATTTTTAGTTCATTTTTCTGCAAGCTTATTTATGAACAAACAGTTGGGGGTAGAAGTCCCACTCTAGGGAATAGTACACAGAATGTAGATTGGTGCTGCAGTTCTGTACTGAGGGAATACTGCGCTGTTGGATGTACTGTCTGTTGGATGGTATGGTAAACCGATCACTGCTGCAATCTCGGCTTCATATTAAATACACTCCATGGGTATTTGAGACATCCTTGTGAGTGGTGCCATGTCTTGATTTTAATAAAAGCTCAGATTAGTAATTGTGCTGCAGACTAAGGTTCAGGGAATGTTCTTGAGGCATATGGCAGTGTGTGACCGGGTAAGAGTTCTGTCTGCTCTTTTGGTCAGTCACACTCCCAAAAATGAGGTAATGTAAGTGTTTAATGTACTTGCCTGCTGACGGGGCTGAAGTCAGAGTCACACCCTATTGCTCCAGGGGACTTATGGGGCTGCAGATAGAAAAGAGAAGTAAAAAAAAATCCCCAGCAGGGAAAAAAGGGGCAGAAATTTTAAAATAACCAGTCTCTTTGGGATCAATTACCTTGTGTTTTTTTTCATTCTATGGGGACCTCTAAAGTCCCAAATGCAATTCAGATCTGCAAGTGACAGGTGTTGGATCCACATGATCTAGCTGCGGTGATCTGAATGGAATTTTGGGGTCGCCTCTCACAAACATAGCCTCAGGATCAACCCAGCGTGTGAGATGCTGTATGAGTATCCATCTGTCTATCTGATCCCTACATGTGGAATGTACAGGATTGAAGACCAACAACACCAGCTTGTGTTGGTATCATCTTCCCCAAACATCCTGCACCCGCACACCCCCCACCCTAGAATTAGGCCAGAATTCTATTTCTTAATCAAAACGCTTACCCATGATTATTTAAAATCACTTTTTTGTGATAATATCTTAAAGGCTTACTTCACTGGTGGTAAACCTCACCTTCTGCTATTTTCATAGAGTTAATAATCCATCAAAATACATGCTAACTAAAACACAGTTTGTCGAGGTTATGTGATTGATGTCAGGTACAGAGTTGGAGCCTGTCACCCCAGATGCTAAATGACATTTACCTTTTGAGGTCGTTGAAATGGTCACTGGACTGCACCCATGTTCCTTTGGTGCTGCCATGACTGATCACCTCAGTGGAGACAAGAATTTAATGTGAGTGTGTTGATTGGAATTTGCCAGCACTCTAAGGGTCCCACTACAGGGTGCAAATACAGATGCCATGCCCAGCTTGATGATTTCTGCAATGGTGGACTATAAAGGCGACAACAGAATTGTCGCATTGCTATCTCTAGAAACTGCCAATTCAATCAACTTTCACAGTTGCTAAGGTGCAAGGAGAAACACCAGTCTGACATGCTCACTGAATCACACCTTACAGACAATATCCCAAATACCAAATGTTCTGTCCTTCCTCACAGGACAAAATCACGACAGCTGGCAGCACAGTAGTATCATGAAGGGAGGGAACTGCTGCGTGAGTTTGCAACACTGATTCTGAATCCTGTGAAGTCACATGACATTAACAAGCAGACCTAGAAACAGAGAGACCACGCCCCAAATCCTGGTCACTGAGGAAGAGGAGGTGACCAGGGATGAATTAAGGAGTTGGTTTGAACTAAAACTAACTTTGCATTCACCTCTGAGCTGGCCTCAGTAGAATACATGTTATTAGAACCCACGCTGATTTAAAACCTCCCATGAGCAGCTATTGAAACCTCATAGAATGGAAAACTAAGGTATAAGTTTTATTGCCTTTAACTGAGTTAATTGTAAAGGTGACCCTGATTGATATCTTCAGAAAGTCAACTAAGAAACCATTACCTATGCCTGTGGAACGACACATCATGAAAGCCAGTTCAGTAATTTGACCAGTTTTGTTATCTTATGTATCCCTTAACTGATTTGATTTAATTGATTTATTTGTTTTGATTTATTTGATTTATTTATTGTCACATGTACCTTGTTACAAAATACAGTGAAGACTGTCGAATAGTGTTGCCACTCTCGGGCGCCATTGTAAAACACAGAAAAATAAATCAAAACATAGAACATAAAGGCAGAAAAATGAAGAAATAAAGGAATTGTTCAACTTTACAGTCCATCTTGTTAAATGTTCCATCTTAGGCCACAGGCTTGGTAGCCAGGCCCAAGTGTCCTTTGCTGCCGCTGCTGCTGCCAGAATAAAAGTCATCAACCTTCGGCAACATCATACCCCAGCGTCCTAACCGGTGTCATCTTAGTTACACACTTTATTACAAAACTGGAATAAAAAGATCAGCGGAAATAAAAGAAACAAGGCCAAAAGAAATGAGAAATGTCCAGGTATTAAAGTTTTATTTTAGTCTTATCTCCATGCAGGCAGCCAGGCCAAGCCAAAGTCTGGTGCCTCGGGAGAAGATGAATGCTCACCACTGCTGATGCTACTGCCTCCGAGCTCCTCCTACTACCGCCACTATCAATACTTTAACTACTGGTGCTGCAACCGCATCCTGAAATATGCTCAGGCAGGGCCCACTCGCAGTCTTCAAATGCCAGGTCCAGGAACATGCTCAGACAGGGCCCGCTCACAGCTTCCATCGCCTGGAACATGCTCAGACAGGGCCCGCTCACAGCCTCCAATCGCCTGGAATATGCTCAGACAGGGCCCGTTCACAGCCTCCAATCACCTGGAACATGCTCAGACAGGGCCGGCTCACAGCCTCCAATCGCCTGGAACATGCTCAGACAGGGCCCGCTCACAGCCTCCGATCGCCTGGAACATGCTCAGACAGGGCCGGCTCACAGCCTCCAATCGCCTGGAACATGCTCAGACAGGGCCCGTTCACAGCCTCCAATCGCCTGGAACATGCTCAGACAGGGCCCGCTCACAGCCTCCGATCGCCTGGAACATGCTCAGACAGGGCCGGCTCACAGCCTCCAATCGCCTGGAACATGCTCAGACAGGGCCCGCTCACAGCCTCCAATCGCCTGGATCATGCTCAGACAGGGCCCGTTCACAGCCTCCGATCACCTGGAACATGCTCAGACAGGGCCCGCTCACAGCCTCCAATCGCCTGGATCATGCTCAGACAGGGCCCGTTCACAGCCTCCGATCACCTGGAACATGCTCAGACAGGGCCCGCTCACAGCCTCCAATCGCCGGATGCTGGAACATGTTCGGGCAGGGCACGCCACCAATGCCTTGCTGAAGCAGAAGACTTGAAACAAAAGGGAAAAGAAAGAACAAGCCAAAGTGAAAAGAAAGGCAATAAAAGAAATAAAAGGAGATGGAAGCAAATGAGTTCAGGAGTCTGGACGCAGTGCTGTTACTCCACCACCATATTGTTCCACTGTGCTTATTTGCATGCTTGTGCAAATGGGCCTGAAAGAAAGGTTTGGGTTTTGTAGCATAGATCAATTAGATAATGTTTTTACTCTAAGGTTTGCTCTTCTAAAGTTACCCTATTGTTAGGCTGCATTTGATGACACTGACACCACACAGCACTTTGAATTAGAGTCATACAGATGTACAGCACGGAAACAGAACCTTTGATCCAACGTGTCCATGCTGACCAGATATCCTAAATTAATCTAGTCCCATTTGCCAGCACTTAGCCCATATCCCTCTAAACTCTTCCTGTTCAAATACCCATCCAGATGTCTTCTAAATGTTGTAATTTTACCAGCCTCCACCACTCCCTCTGGCAGCACATTCCATCCATGCACACCATTTGCATGAAAAAGTTGCCCATTAGGTCCCTTTTATATCTTTCCCCTCTCACCCTAAACCTATGCCCTCTAGTTCTGGACTCTCCTATCCCTGGAAAAAGACTTTGTCTATTTATCCAATCCATACCCCTCATGATTTTATAAACCTCTATAAGGTCGTCCTCAGCCTTCGATGTTCCAGGGAAAACAGCCCCACCCTATTAAGCCTCTGCCTATAGCTCAAATCCTCCAACCCTGGCAACATCATTGTAAATATTTTCTGAACCTTTTCAAGTTTCACAACACCATTCCGGTAGGAAGGAGACCAGAATTACACACACTATTTCAAAAGTGGCTTAACCAATGGCCTGTACAGCCGCAACATGACCTCCCAACTTCTACACTCAATGTTCTGACCAATAAAGGAAGGCATACAAACTCCTTTGTCACTGTCCTATCTATCTGTTTCGGGGTGATCTGATCAGAGTTTGCGGTAAAGGAATGGGAATATCGGGACTGAGGTGGGAATCAGAACTGGGGGGTGCTAGATTGGGACAGAGATGGAGATGTTGGACTGAGAGGGGTGTTGATTTGACTGAGGGGTGGTGGGGAGATTGTGATCTGAGAGACAACTAGGGTAAGAGGAAGGTGGGGCTGATTAGGAGGACCTCGTTATTAAGGATTCCCACTTGCCCCTATCCCGTCTCCAGCATCCCTCTTCCCACCACTGAGACCCACGCAAGTGTAATAATGTATATACACATGACATTGCACTTTAAGTCTATGCGATGACAGCAGTGCTTGGAACTATGCGTTTTCAATGAACAGTTGTCTCTTGTTGTCACTAACAGTTAACACTGCTTTATTGTTAAAATAATATAACTCTTGTGTTTAACATAGAAACCAGTGACTAGGATTGATTATTGAATAGTCTGATTAGGAACCACTGGGCATGATTTTGAGAATCTTTGAAGGGTTCAGTTCTACTGTGTTGTAAATGTTGTGGTGAAAAGGCTATCTGTCTCCATGTCATACCAACGTGAATGTGAGGGTTGAAAATGAGTTGCCTTTCAGCCTGGATTCCCAGCTGTCTGTGCATCCTTGCATGCACTTAATTGTGTCTACTTCCCTCCATTTTCAGGATACTCAAGCCGACCTACACTTGCATTTCCTTTCTCACATGCTCATGCACTCTCACTCACACCCACACACAGACAATCTGTCTCTCACTTGTGCCCTAACATAACCACACTCTCTCTCTCTCTCTTATACACACTAGCACTCTTTCACACCCACTTACTCTCTCACAGTAACACTTCACTCTCATAGCACACCATCGAGAGAGAGATAAGGTCCAGATGGGCACATCCAAGGCCACACATCATTTAGGTGTAATTCTTTTTGGATTTCAATTTTATATGGATTTGAAAATATTTGCATAAGAGTTCAAAAGTTCAAATAAAAATGTCACTTAGAAATAAGTTAACTAATTGAACTAGAAATCCAAGAGCATTTCATGCAAATAGCAACGATATTAAATTTCAGTCATCAAATAGATAAATAATAAGGTTGAAACAGGAAGAAGTGAAAGAGTAATGGTCCAGTGATAATAGGTCCACACATTACATGTAATCTATTGTGCAGAGATAAAACTGAAACAGTGGCAATACTAATATAATAAATCAGAAGCAATTGTACAGGAAGGAAATAAGAAACTTAAAAAAGTCATTGGTCTTAAATCCATCTTCTTTCTATCAAATCTGTGTGAACTTGATCCAGTTTTTTGAAGAAGTAAAAAGAGGATTGATGAGGGCAGGGTGGTGGACGTGATCTATATGGACTTCAGTAAGGCTTTTGACAAGGTTCCTCAAGGAATACTGGTTAGCAAGGTTAGATCGCATGGAATACAGGAAGAACTAGCCACTTGGGTACAGAACTGGCTCGAAGGTAGAAAACAAAGGTGGAGGATTGGCTTTTCAGACTGAAGGCCTGTGACCAGTGGAGCGCTACAAGGGTCGGTGCTGGGTCCACTGCTTTCTTTATTTTTATAAATAATTTGGATGTGAACATAGATGGTATGGTTAATCAATTTGTAGGTGACACCAAAATTGGTGGTGTAATGGATAGCAAAGAAGGTAACCTTTAGAGTACAATGGGATCTTGAAGAGATGGACCAATGGGCTGAGGAGTGGCAGATGGAGTTTAGTTTAGATAAATGTGAAATACTTCATTTTGGAAAGGCAGATCAGGGCAGGACTTATGCACATAATAGTAAGGTCCTGAGGAGTGTTGCTGTAAAAAGAGACCTTGGGATCATAGTTCTATGAAAGTAGAGTCTCAGGTAGACAGATTAGTGAAGCAGGCATTTGGTATGCTTGCCTTGATTGGTCAGAATATTGAGTATAGGAGTTGGGAGGTCTGTTGCGGCTATCCAGGACATTAGTAGGCCATGTTTGGAATATTGTGTGCTATTCTGGTTGCCTTCCTATAAGAAGGACATTGTGAAATTTGAAAGGGTTCAGAAAAGATTTACAAGGATGTTTCCAGGGTTGGAGACTTTGAGCTATAGGGAGAGATTGAATAGACTAGGGCTGTTTTCCCTGGAGCTTTAGAGGCTGAGGGATGATCTGATAGAGGTTTATAAAATCATGAGGGGCATGGATAAGATAAATAGACAAGGTCTTTTCCTGGGGTGAGGAGTCCAGAACTAGAGGGCAAAGGTTTAAGTGAGAGAATAAAGATTTAAAAGACACCTAAGGGGCAACTTTTTCATACAGAGGGTGGTGCGTAAATGGAATGAGCTGCCAGAGGAAGTGGTGGAGGCTGGTACAATCATGATTTGGAGATGCCGGTGTTGGACTGGGGTGTACAAAGTTAAAAATCACACAACACCAGGTTATAGTCCAACAGGTTTAATTGGAAGCACCCTAGCTTTCGGAGCGTCGCTCCTTCATCAGGTGATTGT
>NC_057718.1:52980279-53019233 GCF_004010195.1 Chiloscyllium plagiosum
ACGTGTCAGATTGTGGACATAGATACCACTATTATGCGTGGGAACACCTCCCACCTTGTACATGGCAGGTACTCATGTGACTCAGCCAACGTCGTCTATCTTATACGTTTCAGGCAAGGATGCCCGGAGGCATGGTACATTGGGGAAACCGAGCAAAGGTTACGACAACGGATGAATGGGCACCGCACAACAATCAACAGACAGGAGGGTTCCCTCCCAGTTGGGGAACACTTCAGTGGTCCAGGACATTCAGCCTCGGACCTTCGGGTGACCATCCTCCAAGGTGGACTTCGGGACAGGCAGCAGAGGAAAGTGGCTGAGCAGAGGCTGATAGCTAAGTTCGGTACCCATAGGGAGGGCCTCAACCGGGACCTTGGGTTCATGTCACATTACAGGTGATCACCATTGCACTACACACACACACACACACACACACACACACACACACTTTCTCACACTCACAACCCCCACCCCAGACAGACACACAGACAGACAAAGACCCAAATGCACACATATATATTGTGTGTGGTGATTTGTTTGGTACTTTCAGAGTTACATTGCACTTTGCTCAAAAACCACATAGATTCATGTCAAACTCTGAGCTCAAAAACTGCATGAATTTATGTAAAACTCCTTTATTTCTCTTTTTAGATTGGAATCAATCTAAACATCGGGTCATAGACAGAGAACACAGGAGGCGAACACCTTCAACATATTGTCTAGATATCGCCATTGTAAACAGCTAACCCCAGAATGCAATTTTAAAAAAAAGGGTTTTGGGATTTACACATGAAAGTAGTGAAACTATCACTGTATTCTAACAGATGAAAGGCTTAACAGACAATCAATTCTTCAATGTATAATTTCAGTTACATCACACTGCAAATTTTTGCTATAAATTCTGTGTTACGATCGAGCCCTCCACAATCACCTGATGAAGGAGCGTCGCTCCGAAAGCTAGTGTGCTTCCAATTAAACCTGTTGGACTATAACCTGGTGCTGTGTGATTTTTAACTTTGAACATTTAAAAGGCATTTGGATGGGTACATGAATAGGAAGGATTTAGAGGGATATGGGCGAAGTGCTGACAAATGGGACTAGATTAATTTACGATGTCTGGTTGGCACCAAAGTTTCTATTTCCAATCTGTACATTTCTATGACTGTATAAGATATTTCAATTGTCCATCTAGGAGAACATACTCTGAAAATGGCATGAGAACCCATTATTAGGCTGAGACTTGTATGAGACTTTGAGGCACAGCCTATAACGGACAAAGGTCACAACAGCTAGAATTGTCTCATGTCAAATCAAAAGGCCACAATTACTTGGGCTCTATTTTCAGGACGAATGCTGGAAACTTGTCCTGGACCAGAGAGACCACTTCATGCTTGTTCGTGAGCGCGTTGAGCTGGATGTGAGACAACCACTTTAGAGAAAGGGAAATGGTGTCCGTGCCAAGGCTTCCTGAAGGTGGACTCTGGTGCTTAGCTTGGCTTGAACCCTCCTACCTGGCCCTGCTGCATTCATTCCAGACTACTTTTCAGAAATTAAATTCTGGATGAACAAAAATGCCTTGCAATTAAATGTTATTCATATAAAGTTCTGCTCAGCTGTCAGCTCTATGCTTGCTCCCCTTCAAGTAATGCCAAAATTTTAAAAGTGAAATTCAAAACCCTTAATTTCAAATTCTTCCATGAATTAACCCCTCCTTATCACTCTAATCTTCTCCTGCCTTCATGCTCCGGGTTACCTGCGCTCTTTTAATTCTGGCTTCCACACCATCCTTTATTTTAAATACTGGGGCCATTATCAACTGACTTCCACATGCTTTTGACCAGAGCTCTGTCGTTTCCTCCCTTTATCTCTTTGCCTCCCTAACTCATTTTACTTCCTTAACCCACTTTTGAAATCTGTCTCTTTGTTAAAACTTTTGGTCTTTGGTCTTGTATTTCCTCACGTGGCTTGGTGTCATATTTTGTTGGTTTTGGGATAGATTTTTGGACATTTTATGATTTTGAATGTGCTCTCTCAATATGAGTTGTTGCTATTATGAGACTTCCACAGTAGCAGACTTCGTAATCTTTTTATGCATCATGAATATTTATTGTATCTGTGCAACAGAGTGAATTTTAGCACTATGAGATGAATATTTAAATGATTACCTGTTAGTATCTATCCTGATCAGCATTAAATGATTTGAGATAAAAGAAGTATAAAAAAAGGGTGATGTGTTGACTGTCATTCTGCATCTCACTGTTTATGAGGAGAGGATCCTAACTCTGACCACACTGAGCAGAGTCCAGACTGGGTATAGGAGGCTGCTCTTGACTTTCTGTGCCAGAATCTCTTTAGCAAAGACTGTCTCCCTTGACTGGACTGGAACCTGTTAACATCCATGGCAATCTTCCTGGCTGTGTTTGAATGGCATGAGCCAGTAGTAATATGAGCCTGGAATCTCTGGCTGAGGGTGGCAATGTGCAAAAAGGCCAGGCAAGGCAATGCTGGGCAGGGATGTTGTACGCATTCAGGTTGGCACATGATTTGGAGATACTGGTGTTGGACTGGAGTATACAAAGTTAAAAATCACACAACAGCAGATTATAGTCCAACAGGTTTATATGGAAGCATGGACTTTCGGAGCACTGCACCTTTATCAGGTTGTTGTGGAATGTAAGATCACAAGACACAGAATTTATAGTAACAATTTTCAGTGTGATGTAACTGAAATTATGCATTGAAAAAGACCAGGATTGTCTGTTAAGTCTCCCATCTCTTAGAATGAACATATTAGTTTCAGTTCTTTCGAATGTAAATTACAGAACATTTTTAAAGTTACATTCTCAGGTGAACTTCAACAATTGGTGTCATGTCAGCCTAGATAATGCATTGAAGGTGCGAGGTACCCTGTGAGACTGTCTGTGCCACAATGTTCAGACTGATTCTAATCTAAAAAAATGGATTTGCAAAATCTTACATGAATTCATGCAGTTTTTGAGCAAAATAAAATGTAAATCTGAAAGTACAAATTCATCCCACAAACTTATATGTGTGTTTGTGCGTCAGAGGGGACAGTTTATGGGGGACAGTTTATGGGTGTCTGTGAGAGAGTGTATGTGTTGTGTTAGTGGCAGTGTAAAGGGTATAAGTCTGTGAGAGGTTGTGTATGTGAAAGTGGGAGGGGATGTGTGAGCGTTTGAGAAAGAGCTTGTGTATGAGAGAGGGTCTGTGTGTGTGAGTGTGTGTGTCTGTAGGTGTATGTGTCTGTAGGAGTGTGTGTGTGGCTCCTGGGAAGGACTGGACAATGAAGGGTACCCTGTTGGTTGCAGCTCACGTCTGTTTCCTGAGGAGGTCATGACAGTTTCTCATTGTGGCATGTTGGAACTGGTGGTCGATGAGTTGAGTATCGTACCCCATTCTTATGAGGGCACTTCCAGGTACCCGTCACGTTCCTCCTCATTGGTACAGAGTGTGTGAGCACTGTGACATCGAATGAACAGCTTGGAGATGCAGTCTGGACCTGTCCATGAGTTGGGTATGTGTTCCCCTGAGCACAAAGTGTCCTTGCTCCTGTATTAGTATGATAGCTACTGGTTCACCCTGAGATATTGCATTAAAATGTAGAAGAGGCCTGGGAATTGAAGGGAGATGTGCCAAATCTGAAAGGATGGCATATGTCAGATGTCAATATCCATGCATGTATGGCCAGTGCCCATGCAGTGTGACTGATGCCAAGTGTCCAATGCCCAAGTGTCCAAAATAGAAGTCTTTTGGAACAAATAGAAAGTTAAATCTGCTACTAACCTGTTCTAGTTTCCGTGTTGAGTTTTCCAGATAGCTAGTTTGCAAGAGGACTTTGGTAAGAAAGTATTCTGTGATGGCGTGGGCTGTTAATAGTACGTTTAACAATAAGGAACATCAACTACAACTGTACTGCTACCTGTAAGAATCTCATCATGTCACTTGAGGAATCATATAAAATGCAACAAGATGATCTTGACATTGGTTTAGGCTTTGCCAAGATTATTTTTGATTCTGCCATACCCCTCGCCGTGGATAACATTGCTCAGAACATGATAAGCTTCCACCTTAAGTGACTGTTGAAACTAATCTTTTGGTCAATAATCAGTCCCATGCTATTGATGGTGAGGGATATGATGATGGTACTGAATATCAAGGTAAAGCAATTGAAAATATTTGTTGGAGATGAGATGATTCATTTGTGACATGATTATTATTTGCCACTTATTAGCCCTATTCTGGACGTAAGCCAGGTTTTGCTGCATCCAGGCATGAGCAGCTTCCTTATTAGAAGGAAAGGAGATGATTAGCTTCCAACACAGCAGCATCCTCTGTTCTTGGTAAAATTCTCTTGATTGAAGAGCTTTTTTACTATGATAGACAATTTTATTTGATTTTTTAATGCCGGACTTGAATAAACACTGCTTTGATCTCGGGGCAATAACTCCCCTCTCACCTCTCAGAGCTTGGTTTATTTGTTCACATTTAGATCTAGGTCATTGATGAGGTTCAGAGCCAATTGGCTTTGATAGAACCCAAACTGAACATCAGTTCAATAGCACTGTCAGCAACAGATCCCATTATTTTTCCAATAGTTGAGAGTAGCCTGATGGGAAGGTCACCTTGAATTTGTTTTGCTTTTTGTGGACAGGATAATTTGCTGCATTTAAGCAACTTGTTAGTATTTAACAAACTGAAATCAGATTCACCAAATGTTATTAAGAATTTTGCATTCTCCCTTTAGATTATAAACTCAGACCTCTAGATTGTTGGTGCAGTGACATAACCTGTCAGCTAGCATGCTCAGTACTGCTCCTAACTTCACCCACAGTGCGCACTGACACCCACATACTGCTACCACGGTTAACACTTGTTGCATTGAATTCATAGCAACACATTCTCCCAACACAACTTGCTGCAGTGTTAATGGGGGTATTAAAATCTGGCACTTTGCATTCACGAATTTAAATAGCATTGGACTACATGTTGTGGTGTTAACTCCAATTACTGGTAGTGTAAAGGTAATAACATCGTGTAAGAAGAATAGAAAATGGTGGAGGTGTACAGCAAGCAATCCAGAATTTATGAATTTGGTTTAAATTGGACTGGAAGCCTGTGACAAGCAGTGTGCCATAAGGATCAGTGCTGGGTCCACTGCTTTTGTCATTAATACAAATGCTTTGGATGTGAATATCGGAGGTAGAGTTAGCAAGTGTTCAGATTACACTAAAATTGATTGTGTAGTGAACAGCAAAGAGGATTATCTTAGAGTACAATTGGATCTTGATCAGATGGACCAACAGGCCAAGGAGTGGAAGATAGGGTTTGATTTAGGGTGTGAGGTGTTGCTGTTTGGTAAGGTAACTCAAGGCAGGACTTACATAGTTAATAGAAGGGCCCCGGGGGAGTGTTGCTGAATAAAGAGCCTGAGGTGTGCAGGTGCATAATTCTTTGAAAGTGGAGTTGCAGGTATACACAGATGTAAAGAAAATGGTTGGTGGGTAAATATGTAACTTCCAGACTATCCCTTAAGGCTCCCTAACCAAGATGGATGGGGTTATAGCCAGATTTTGTCAAATGTATATACTAAGCAAATTCAAAGAAAATTTAAAATCCTTTTGAGTCTTTTTCTGGTCCTTTGCACTTTATCGGTAGTTCGGTTTGATTGGACTTCCACTGTGGTTTCCCATTGAAGAGGCCCAGCACATATTGCAGTCAGGTGCTGATGACACCATTGTAACTAAAGTGCATGTGCTAAAAAATATCCCTGATGGCTTTCTCTGATTTTCTTACCATCTGCTTAGTACAAGAGGTGGAAATTACAGTAATTCCAGATCTAGTCCTAATAAGTGATTTTAATTTCTAGCCTGAATGATTTCACCTCAATATTTTAGGACTGATATGGTCAGGAATAGGATCCCATTAATAAAATTAGGAATAATTTCCTGTAGCTCTACAATTCCAATATTTTAGTGGATTCATTTCTCTCGAGCAACTCATTCTATTATGTATGCATTCAGTTCTTTTAGTGAGAACACTGAGGAACACAAGACATTTTTCATTCTGAGAAAAGGTGTCAAGCATTTATGATATGGACATATCTTTAGTTTATTTTAAATCTTTTATGTTTTTAGTATTTATATTTTTAAAAGTATAAAATGGGAAAGAACACTTGTTTTGTAAAACAGTAATCAGCATATCTGAAAATAAAACTCTTTCATCGTTAGTTACACAGTTTGACATCTCCAGATGAACATCACAGCTGGATCTAAGCAGTGATTTCCTTTTATCAATTAGAACACCTGCAGACTGTGTTGATTGGATATCAGTTTGTTTATTTATGTATAAGCATTTTGTACAAGCAAAATGAATTAATTCAGGCTTCACCTGGCCACACCGACGGAGCTAGGAGGTGTATGCTTGTGATGTTTCACTCTGTAAATACAATGCTGAGTACAGCTTGATTCATGGGAAAGCAATGGCCTTAGGGCATCAATGCTGGATTATTAATCCAGAAACTCAACTAATGTTCTCAGCGCAGAGGTTCAAAACTTGCCATGACAGGTGGAATTTGAATTCAATAAAAAAAAAATCTGGAATTAGTGTCTAATGATGACTATGAAGCATTTGTCAAAAACACCTATCTGGTTCACTAATGTGGGGAAGGAAATTTGCCATCATCATCTGATCTGGCCTACATGTTGTTCCAGACCCACAATAATGTGGTTGACTCTTACTTGCCCTCTGGGCAATTAGGGATGTGCAATAAATGATGGCCTAGTCAGAGACACCCACATCCCATGAGTGATTTAGGAAATTCCCATGCACATGGTGACACAAATTTGCTTGTTTTGACAGGAAGGCGGGATTTATTTCAATAAAAACATTGATGATGTCTCCAACAAGAAGAAAAATCTTCAGTTAAACTTGTAAGCTATATTAATCAACAGATATACAGGGCAGCAATCACACCTGATTGCTTCCAACCCACACCATTCCAATCTAGTGCCTGCACTGTCATCAGCTGAACTGCATGGAACTACCTACCCAATTAACAGTGGGTGCACATACTGCACATGAATGGCAGTGGTTTAAGAAGAAGGTTCATCACCATCTCCAGTGCAATGGGTCAATAAGTGCAGGCTTTCCACTGAGGTCATATTGTGAGGACTATGTTAAAAAATAAAAACAAACCACTGTAATGATGTAATAGAGAACATGGTCATTCCCTACATATCTTGTGTTATAGGTTCTCTCTGTTTCACTTTTTCTTTTGATGCTTTCCATACAACTACAGTTTTCCTCTGCCCGACTTATGGAAGAATATTCATTGTGTGGTCTGTGGAACTTCGGGCTGTGGCTATAAAATGAACTACCAATGGTTAGATTCTATATCTGTAAAGGGTATCACAGGCAAATTGTGGACCCTTTACATCCACTCCTTCAGTTATTCATGATTCCTCCAATTCTTGTGCTCTCTATTACACAATACTGCATATATTGGGAATTTGAAATAAAAGCAATAAGTGCTGCAGGAAGGCAATAAATCAGGTAGTGTCCATACAGAAAAAATAAGATATGTAATGTTTCAGGCTGATAAATCTTTGCCATTGGCCTGAAATAGTAACTCTGTTTCTCTCACCACAGGTATTGACTTGTCCAACTGAGCATTTGCCACCTTTTCTGTTTAAGTTTCGCACTCTCTCTTTTGCACATGGTCTTTCACCCAACTGTCTCTGGCACTGTCAGAGAAAGCATTTTCACAACATTGCTTTTCATCACACTTTTGTTTCCTGAATTCTGTCTCCATTGATCCTCGAAACAATCTCTCTCTTTCTCTAAGTTTATTCTTCCTTTTCTTCATCTCATAATTTCATGAAGTTGACACTACACAAATCAATAGCTATAACGGATGTTTCTTTAAAGCACTGGTATTTTCCTTTCCCTTCTCTCGAGTCTACTTGTCCAGACATGCTCTGGTTATTTTTGAATGTGATGAATCTTACCGAAGTATATTTTTGAACTTTGTTTACAAGATGGTTTTTAAGTAAATCTGACAGAGAATCTGATAGAAGTTGAAGAAAATAAGTCCTCAATCGATCTAAGTGAATGGAATGAATACATTCTGGTAAATCATGGGCACGGCAGACTTGAATCCAATGTCACTTCTGAGAGCCACAGCTCTGGGCAAAAAATAATAATTGCAAACCTATGCATTTGGAAGAAAATGGGTCCTTCACAAAAAGCAATAGACAATTTGGTTGGATAGATTTAGTCACATGATTGTAAAATGGATTTTTTTAAACCTTTTGCTCTGTTTCAACATTGTGTTTTGAACATTAAACATCTTACATAGAGAAATAAAAGGAGATGAGAATCCAGTTTTGAAGGCACGTTGCATGACACATTTAACAATAAAATAGCTCAACAGAGTACTACTTATAGGAATGTCGATTGCAGCAAATATTTAATATACAGCAAGTTTTTGAGGGAACAGGTGTCTGTGTACATTGTCATAAAAATTATTATATAATATGTTAATTATATTATCTGTTACATTGACATAAAATTAATGAATAAATTGCATAAATTTGTATGAATATTAATGTTTTACATTCCTTCTTTTAAGTTTTGAAGAAGTATTATATTTATGGTGCTCCATGTGGAAATACATGTTGTTGTGTATACATGAATCACTTATTTAGGTTGCCCCTAGTAAAAAAGGTGGTTTGTGAACTGTTAATACTACTCTTACCAGGTAAGAGGGTGTAGTATTGTCAAGAACCCTTTCAGAAATCAAATAGATGCAGAGACAAATAGCATTGCTTTTCTCTGTTCATTTTTAAATGCATCTATTTAAAATGGCTTAATCTGATATTTTAGCAAAGACTATTATCGTTACCAATGTTACACCATGAGATTTAAACCCAATTGAGTGCTGATGGCATCTCCTGCAGTATTGATTTAATACTTGTCATAAATCCTGGGATGATTCAACATCAACTCGGCACATTAATTCAGCATCTTCACACTGTCAGGCTCAATAATCCTTCCAAGCTACATGTCCCTAATGATGCTATTCCTCTTCTTACAGAATATTATAAGAGTGAACAATCAATAGATGAAAACAAGAGCATATTAAAGTTAACCATAATTCTTTATAACCACTATGGATTATACAGCTTCCCATTACAACTGACAGCAAAATCCGCATAACTGATTTAAAGCTAGTATTTCTTATCAACAGAACAGGAATAGTGCACCAACCGCCTGGTAAAGCATAACCATTTATTGAATCTTACACCTTGTTTTGCAGTTTGCAAGAACTTATTATAAAAATAAATATTACTGATTTTTTTGAGTGAAATTAGCTTCAGAATCACACTGACAATGGCAACATTTCCATTTCAATAAACTTTCCGCTGTCAGATTTCAAACAAAACTGAAAAAAAAAATCTAGTGACATTGGGAATTACGTACTGCTGAATATGTTTCTCAGTTGTACTGTTATTTTTGTGGTGAAGCTATTCGGTAAATTTCTGACTGTGCAATTTGGAAATAATTTTACAGCATGGTGCTGATTTTGCTTCTTGCATGGATTTAGCCAAGTCAGTGGTTTTCTAGTCATAGACTGCATAAAGTGCTCAGAAATTTAGACCTATCCTTCAGTGAAGTCTGACATTGCTGCAATTAGCTGTACAGCATTGCTGTTATGAGTGCTTAAGGATTTAGTGGCAGAGGCTGAACGTTATCAATGTGGCATTTTCTGAGTTGGATTAATCCAAAAATGACTTTTTCATGCTCCAGCAACTTTATGCGTTAACAAGGAGAGGAAAAAATGGCTTTTCACAAAATGTATCACTTTTATTTATTAACCTGTTAGCATACAGAGCACGTGTTTAATATTGCTTCTTATTGATATAGTTCAACACAGACAGATTGGAAAGCAAGGAGAGGTGGCTTAACTTCTTATTACTGCTTAATGTGCACAAGACTGTCAGCTTATTCTGTACTCATTATATTCCACCATTTTTGTTAGTTTTATTGAAGGAAGAATATTGATCAAGAAATCTCTTATATTTTAAGGAAATTTGGAAACATGTGAAGTCTAAATATTCAAATATCAACACATGTTTCTATATTTCCAATTTAGTAAAAAGGAAAGGAATATGAAATTAAAAGATGAGGCATAGTGTGCGACAGTGTGACAGGAACAGCAATACGTTTCCAAGTCAGGATAATGTGTGGCTTGGAGGGGAATTTTTAGGTGGTTGTGTTCCCATGTATCTACTGCCCTTGTCCATCGAGCTGGAAATGTTTCTGTGTTTGGAAGATGCTCTGTAAGGATCTTTGGTGAATTTCTATAGAATATCTTGTAGCTAGGACACACTGCTGCTACTGAGTACCACTGGTGGAAGGAGTGGATGCTTGTGGCTGTGTTGCCAATCTAGAGAGCTACTTTTAGATTAGATTAGATTACATTACAGTGTGGAAACAGGCCCTTCGGCCCAACAAGTCCACACCGACCCGCCGAAGCGCAACCCACCCATACCCTACATTTACTCCTTACCTAACACTACGGGCAATTTAGCATGGCCAATTCACCTGACCTGCACATCTTTGGACTGTGGGAGGAAACCGGAGCACCCGGAGGAAACCCACGCAGACACGGGGAGAACGTGCAAACTCCACACAGTCAGTCGCCTGAGGTGGGAATTGAACCCGGGTCTCCGGTGCTGTGAGGCAGCAGTGCTAACCACTGTGCCACCGTGCCCCTGTCCTGGATGATGTCAAGCTTCTTGAGTGTTGTTGGAGCTGTAATCATCGATGCAAGTAGGGAGTATACTATCACATTCCTGACTTGTGCCTTGCTGATGGTGAACAGGAAGTGAATTACTGACCAGAGTATTCCTGGTTTCTGGGATGTTCTGGTTACCACTGTGTTTATATGACAAGTCCAGTTGAGGTGGTGGTCAATAGTGAGCCCCAGGACTTTGATAGAGGCAGTTTCAGTGATGGTAACACCATTGAGTGTCAATAGGCAAAGGTGAGATCTCCTCTTATTGAAGATGGTCATTACTTGGCATGTGAGTGGCACAAATTCTACTTGTCACTTGCCAGTTATTGCATTTGAACATTGACTGCCTCAGGGGTCGTGTATGGTGCTGAACATTGTGCAATGATTGGAGAACTTCCCCATTTCTGACCAAGTGTTGGAGGGAAGGCCAGTGATGAAAGCAGTTGAAGATAGTTGGGCCTAGGACACTACCTTGAGGAACTCCTTCAGAGATATCCTAGACTGAGTTGTGAAGCAGAGGAATGCCAGGTGAGCTGTAAAGTTCCTCAATTACAAATATATTGCAAGTTTATCTAATCTGCTCAAGATATAGGAACTATTCATGCCATAATCCTATATGCAAGGCTGCCTTTCACTGGTACTGTTGGGGATGGGGATGGGGATGGGGATGGGGGTGGGGGGGTGGGGTGGGGAGGGGAGGTATCTAGAAGCAGAAGATGAGCAGCAACCTTCACTGATTGTGGATCAGCCTTGTAATGCAGTGCTTCCAGCCAAAGGTACCATTATAACGTAGCAAAAGTTCAGGACACCCACAGCTTTGAGGAAATGTTATAGAGATTAGCAAGGAACACAGGCAATAAACTCTATATAGAGGTAGAGATCAGAGTACTATATCATGATGCACAATGTATATACAATGCAATGTCTTCCACTGAGGCCAACAAGGCTCTTTTTAAAAGCTGGTCACCATACCTACCAAGTCTGGGAGTTCATAATAGTACAATGCAGATAGAGGAATTATTTAATCCTTGGATGCTTTCCTTAGGAAAATTGGGAGATGCAGCAATGATAAATGAGAATTAGTGAAAGCTGCAGCATTGTACCAAGTAGGAATTGAGAATGAAGTTGAAGCAGGGTAGTTAGTTAATGAGGCAGGTTTGACATAATAAAACGTGCAAATATGCTGGACCTTAAGGAGAGAAACTCTCATTGAAACGTAATGAAAAGAGGGCAGAATTGGAGCAATGAAGGAAATGTTTTAAAGGATGACAGCATGATTTGCTGAGTCAAAATTGGCAAGAAGAATAAAACACTATGGGCAGAATCATACCAGCTTTCTGAGTAATGTAGGATATAGCAAGATGTGCAGTAGAATTGGGTCAGGCCCACCTTGACATCAAAATCATCTTGCTGCATTTTATTCACTTTTCTCAAGCAGTGTGGTGAGATTCTCACCGAGCACCAGCACATTCAGAATTATTACAAAAGCAGAAATTGCTGGAAAAGCTCAGCAGGTCTGGCCACATCTATGGAGAGAAATCAGAGTTAATGTTTTGAGTCCATGACCCTTCCTCAGAACTGATGGTAACTAGGAAGATGTCAGTTTATATGCAGAAGATAGGGGTTGTGTGTAATAGCAGACTATGTGTTTACAAGGCCTGACGTATGGGAGTAGGGTAAGGACATAGGAGAACTCGGGCCCAAATGTTATTGAACTTGATATTGAGTCCAAAAGGCTGCAGGGTCTCCAAATGGAAAATGAGGTGTTATTTTTCCAGATGCCTTTTAAATATTGCAACTGTACTAGCCTCCACCACTTCCTCTGGTAGCCCATTTCACACATGCACAACCCTCTGTGTGAAAACGTTGCCCTATGGGTTTCTTTTATACCTTTCTCCTCTTACCCTAAACCTATGATTATAGTTCTGGATGCCCCCATTCCCCCCAAGGAAGACACCTTGTCTATTTACCCTATCCATGCCCCTCATCATTTTGTAAACCTCGATGAGGTCACCCCTCAGCCTCCATGCTCCAGGGAAAACAGCCCCAGCCTTTTCATCTTCTCCCTAAAGCTCAAATCTTCCAACCCTGGCAACACCCTTGTAAGTCTTTTCTGAACCCTTTCAAGTTTCACAACATCCTACCCATAGGAAAGAGACCAGAATTGCATGCAATATTCCAAAATTGGCCTAACCAATATTCTGTACAGCCACAACATGACCTTCCAACTCCTGAACTCAATACTCTGACCAATAAAGGAAAGCATACCAAATACCTTCTTCACTATCCTTTCTACCTGCAACTCTACTTTCAAGGAGCTAGGAACCTGCACTCCAAGGTCTCTTTATTCAGCAACACTCCCTCAGACCT
This sequence comes from Chiloscyllium plagiosum, assembly GCF_004010195.1. Lineage (NCBI taxonomy): Eukaryota > Metazoa > Chordata > Chondrichthyes > Orectolobiformes > Hemiscylliidae > Chiloscyllium > Chiloscyllium plagiosum. Next base: position 52,993,469 of record NC_057718.1, read on the forward strand.
TACCATGAAGTGTGTAAGTCCTGCTAAGGTTTGCTTTCCCAAAATGCGCCAGCTTGCATTTATCTAAATTAAATTCCATCTGCCACTCTTCAGCCATTGGCTCATCTGATCAAGATCCTATTGTAATCTGAGGTAACCGTCTTCGCTGTCCACTACACCTCCAATTTTGGTGTCATCTGCAAACTTACTAACTATACCTCTTAAGCTCGCATTCAAATCATTTATATAAATGAGGAAAAGTAGTGGACCCAGCACTGATCCTTGTGGCACTCACTGGTCATAGGCCTCCAGTCAGAAAAACAACCCTCCACCAATACCCTAAATCTTCTACCTTTGAGCCAGTTATGGATCCAAATGGCTAGTTCTCCCTGTATTCCATGAACTATTTTCTTTTAGAACCATAAGACAAGACATTTTGCCTTTTTTGACTTCAACTATCACTGCTGATCTTTGTATAGCTGATAGAAGGTGGATCTGGAATTCCTTCAGAGTTATGCTAGTCACTTCCTGTAATTCTACTGGAACATAGAACATAGAACATTACAGCGCAGTACAGGCCCTTCGGCCCTCGATGTTGCGCCGACCTGTCATACCAATCTGAAGCCCATCTAACCTACACTATTCTATATATGTCCATATGCTTGTCCAATGATGACTTAAATGTACTTAAATGTACTTAAGGTAATCTACTACCATTGCAGGCAAAGCATTCCATACCCTTACTACTCTCTGAGTAAAGAAACTACCTGTGACATCTGTCCTATATTTATCACCTCTCAATTTAGAGCTATGCCCCCTCATGCTTGCCGTCACCATTCTTGGAAAAAGGCTCTCCCTGTCCACCCTATCTAACCCTCTGGTTATCTTATATGTCTCTATTAAGTTTGATAAGGTACCCCACAGTAGGCTATTGTACAAAATTCAGAGGAATGGGATTGTGGGAGATATAGCAGTTTGGATCAGTAATTGGTTTGCGGAAAGAAGACAGAGGGTGGTGATTGATGGGAAATGTTCATCCTGGAGTCCAGTTACTAGTGGTGTACTGCAAGGATTGGTATTGAGTCTACTGCTGTTCGTCATTTTTATAAATGACCTGGATGAGGGCTTAGAAGGGTGGGTTAGTAAATTTGCAACCTTCTTCTCAACCTTCTTCTCTCTAACGAAAACAGCCTCAAGTCCCTCAGCCTCTCCTCGTAAGACATTCCCTCCATACCAGGCAACATCCCAGTAAATCTCCTCTGCACCCTTTCCAAAGCTTTCACATCCTTCTTATAATGCGGTGACCAGAACTGTACGCAATACTCCAAGTGCGGCCGACCAGAGTTTCGTACAGCTGCAGAATAACCTCATTGTTCCGGAACTCGATCCCTCTATTAATAAAAGCGAAAACACTATATGCCTTCTTAATAACCCTGTCAACCTGGGTGGCAACTTTCAAGGATCTGTGTACATGGAAACCGAGATCTCTCTGCTCATCCACACTACCAAGAATCTTACCATTAGCCCGGTACTTTGCATTCCGGTTACTCTGACCAAAGTGAATCACCTCACACTTGTCTGCATTAAACTTCATTTGCCACCTCTCAGCCCAGCTCTGCAGCTTATCTATGTCTCTCTTTAACATAGAACATCCTTCATCACTATCCACAACTCCACCGACCTTAGTGTCGTCTTAGTTACTCCCCTTCTTGAACAGGGCAACCACATTTGCTATCCTCCAGTCTTCTGGCACTATTCCTGTAGACAATGATGATTTAAAGATCAATGCCATAGGCTCAGCAATCTCCTCCCTGGCTTCCCAGAGGATCCTAGGATAAATCCCATCTGGCCCAGGGGACTTATCTATTTTCACACATTGCAGGATTTCTAATACCTCAATCCCACCTAGTCTAGTAACCTGTATCTCAGTAATCTCCTTGACAACATTGTCATTTTCTAGAGTGAATATTGTTGAAAAATATTCATTTAGTACTTCCCCTTTGTCCTCTAACACCACAGACAAAACTTCCCACTACTATCCTTGATTGGCCCTAATCTTATTCTTGTCATTCTTTTATTCCTTAAATACCTATAGAAAGCCTTAGGGTTTACCCTGATCCTATCCGCCAACAACTTCTCATGTCTCCTCCTGGCTCTCCTGAGCTCTCTCTTTAGGTCTTTCCTGGCTACCTTGTAACCCTCAAGCGCCCTAACTGAGCCTTCACATCTCATCCTAACATAAGCCTCCTTCTTTCTCTTGACCAGAGATTCAACTTCCTTCGTAAGCCACGGCTCCCACGCTCTACAGCTTCCTCCCTGCCTGACATGTACATACTTATCCAGGACACACTGTAACTTTTCCTTCGATAAGCTCCACATTTCTAATGTGCCTATCCCCTGCAGTTTCCTTTCCCATCCTATGCTTCCTAAATCTTGCCTGGTCGCTTCATAATTGCCTTTTCCCCAGTTGTAACTCTTGCCCAGTGGTATACACCTATCCCTTTCTATCACTAAAGTAAACATAACAGAATTGTGATCGCTATCACCAAAGTGCTCACCTACTTCCAAGGCTAACACCTGGCCCGGCTTGTTACCCAGTACCAAATCTAATGTGGCTTCGCCCCTCGTTGGCCTGTCTACATACTGTGTCAGAAAGCCCTCCTGCACACACTGGACAAAAACTGACCCATCTATAGTACTCATACTATAGTGTTCCCAGTCATTATTTGGAAAGTCGAAGTCCCCCATGACAACTACCCTGTCTCTCTCACTCCTATTGAGAATCATCTTTGCTATCCTTTCCTCTACATCTCTGGAGCTATTTGGAGGCCTATAGAAAACTCCCAACAGGGTGACCTCTCCTTTCCTGTTTCTAACTTCAGCCCATACTACCTCAGCTGATGAGTCCCCAAACATCCTTTCTGCAACTGTAATACTATCCTTGACCAACAATGCCACACCTCCCCCTCTCTTACCATCTTCTCTGTTCTTACTGAAACATCTAAACAACAACCATTCCTGTCCCTGCTCTAACCATGTCTCTGAAATGGCCACAACATCGAAGTCCCAGGTACCAACCCATGCTGCAAGTTCACCCACCTTATTCCGGATGCTCCTTGCGTTGAAGTAGACACACTTCAAATCAACTTCTTGCTTGCCAGTGCCTTCTTGCGTCACTGAAACTTGATTTCGGACCTCCCTACTCTCAACTTTTTCTATACTTGAACTACAATTTTGGTTCCCATCCCCTAGCTCTAAGCTTCCATCCTAGCTCCCTGAATTTCTGCCTTAAATCTCCATCTCTCTTTCTACCTATGTCGTTGGTGCCTATGTGGAACTTGACTTGAGGCTGCTCCCCCTCCCCCTTAAGGATCCCAAAAACACGATCAGAGACATCACGAACCCTGGCATCTGGGAGGCAACACACCAACCGTGAGTCTCTCTCATCCCCACAGAACCTCATATCTTTCCTGCTAGCTTTTGAGTCCCCATTGACTACTGCTCTGCTCCTCTTCCCCTTTCCCTTCTGAGCAGCAGGGACAGACTCTGTGCCAGAGCCCTGTACCCCACTGCTTTCCCTTGGTAAGTCCCCCCCCCCAACAGTATCCAAAACGGTATACTCATTGTTGAGGGAAATGGCCCAGGGGATCATGCACTGCCTGCCGGTTCCCCTTCCGTCCCCTGACTGTAACCCTTTTGCCTTTTTCTTGTACCTTAGGAGTGACTACCTCCCTGTGACTCCTCTCAATAACCCCCTCTGCCTCCCGAATGATCCGAAATTCATCCAGCTCCAGCTCCAGTTTCCTAGCGCAGTTTTCGAGGAGCTGGAGTTGGGTGCACTTCCCGCAGATGTAGTCAGCAGGGACACTAGTGGTGACCCTTACCTCCAACATTCTGCAGGAGGAACATTCAACTTCCCTAACCTCCATTCCCACTATTCTAAATTCCCAAAGAGACTGTTGAAAAAAAAGAATAAAAAAAACCTTGTTACCTTACCAATGTGGCGCACAGGTCCTTTTTTTTGGTCAGAGGAGGAGGATGGGTGGGAGACACTACCCGAGTACAATTTCGGGTAACGCAACCACACAAATATATGACTTCCCAGAAGTCCTTCGCTCCTCCCTCGCACCAATCAGCAAATGGAGGCCTGACTCCTGAGGTAAGTCCCCTTCAATGCAGGAAAACTCACACTTCCCGGCAGCCCTCGCTTCACCTCTCCTTCTCTCCTCGCCGTTCTGGCAATTGTATATTTCCTTGGTCTTGTTATACCCCATTGTCAAATCAGACATGGAAACTCCATCTGTTCCTTAATCAACTATCAACATCGGACAAACCACTTTGGTTTTGGAGGTCCGTCCACCAAGCTAAAAGAGGCCAAAATGCAGCTACAAATGGGTTATCTCAGGCAAGATTCAATCTTAGAATTCTAATGTTGAATACAGCATTTTTTTTTAATAATTGAAAAAGTAGAGCATAGGAGAGTTTCCTCATTTTGTTTTCTACATTATGGGCTCCCTTTCCCAGACTGTAGACCTATTTGGTAGTGCTGTAGGATGAAATTGGTATAACTGGACAATCCTTTCATGAAGTCAGCCTAAATAATGGCCTCTTCTCTGTGTCATAAGACATCACATATGATAGCCTCATCTGGTGAGAAAATCTCCAAATACATTCCAATCACCAAAGACTAGCTCCTTTATGTCCCTGTGAAGTTCTGTAGGGCCAGTGGTGACAGCAAAGAGTGGGTGCATTGAATCACTTACTTTGGGATCTGCCTGATCATTTTTGGGTGAGAGCTCTACAGGAGAAAAAATGATCTAATGTTGATCATTTCATGGTTTCTTGCAACATTGTTCCAATTTGAATGGTCAAGCTTTAGGCATATTGATGCTATAACTTAGAGAAGACAGGAATAAATTACTAGTGGCCTTAGAATCTATTCTGAATATCTTGATGTTACAGAAAAGTTGTGTTGAGAGTGGGAAGTTAATATTAAACAAGGGACAACTGCTCCTTTAACAATTTCTTTCCTATATTCTGATCAGAAATGCCAAAGAGCTATTTTAAAAGCCTTATATATAGATGTCTTACATATTGAAGCTTTTCCTTTTTCTCGAACATATGAGGCTTTTATATATGTCATAGAAAATAAGCATTTGGCACAAAAGGTGTAATGAGTATTTGGATGCAGCTTTATGTGGATATACAGGAGATCTATTTGAATTCATAGGAGGCTAGTGAGGCCAAGAATATCGATGGATAAAAAATTGAAAGGAACATAATTTTGATTGACCCATTGAAAAGCATGTAAGAAAGAAAGATGCATTGCAAGAGGACTAGAATTGATGTTGAGTGGGAATGTTTGATAAGATGAAAGTTGATGAATGTTGAGTAGAATCATCAGCACAGTAAGGCTGGGGTGGAATCATGGGCAGAGAATTCCATTGATATGAATGGGGAACAGAGTGAGGAGCGAATGACATTTTGAATAACTCTTGAGTTAATGAAATGGCTCAGAAATTGTTGTACATGAAGACCAATTTAGACAAAACTCGAGAGGTATGAACTAAACCTTGCTCTGAGGCTCTGATGGTAACCTAATTAGAATTACATTACAGCAGACTTTGTCAAAATTTTAGGGACATTGAAGGTAGAGATAAGTGAATCATTGTTGAACAAGAGCAGACGTTCAACAGCAGTAACAACACTGGTGGACTAATCAATGCTGAAATCATACTGGTGATCTCAGAGTCAACCAGAATTTCCAAAATGCTGTATAAATTTGCATTAGAATCATAACGTTAAAAGGTAACTATGTGAAAACAAGTAAGAAATAATCCTTAAAAGAAGATATAAGTTTCTTAGGACAAACAAAACTCAAGTCATCCATTGTGAAGATGATAGTGTTCTGCATAATAAAATAATTAATTTCAGAAATCAAAGTTGTGTACCGAAAACACTCATTTGTGTACTTTGGTATTTTTTCCATTTGTTAAAATCTATTCCCTCCCAACATATAGGAGCAAAGTAACCTGAGAACTGTAGAAAACTAAGATGTTAAATCACACACCCTAAAGTCTTTCCAATTGTTTTCTGATTCCTAACTTTTAAAATAAATATTGTCTATTTTTCAATAAGCCCTTAAAAACTTTTGCTTTCATGATGAATCAAACTGTTTTATTTATGGAAGGTATTAAACCGTGTTTCCAAAAAAATCTCTTCATTTATTGTCAACGACTGGCCTGTTGGCAACTGCTTTTATTTCTTTACAATGTGACAAACCTTTGGATCTATTCCCTTGAGCTCTCCTTCGGTTGAATTAATACAAACAACACAGTGGTTTTAAATTACCCCATTTTAAACTAATAAGTATTGCTCTGTTGCAATCTGAAGAATGACACACACCTAAGGCAAAATTGCTTTGCATATAAACTTTGAAAAAGCTTCTGTGCTGCTTTTCATTTCAGGCTTCTGTTCATTTAGGTGGCATAAGAAAGAAGAAACTCCATTTCAAAGGAGCTTTTGCATAAATTGACAATGATTTTAATAAAAAGAAAATCAGATCAAATGTAAGGTTCTGCATATCTAACAATATATACCATAACCTGACTGTTTAAGAAGTAATATTACAAATGATTTTTTTTTGGCTGGTAAAATATTATTGCTTTACCTTTATGATTGGCTAGTCCTATGTTCAGGCAGAAGAGCACATTAAGTATGAAGAAATATGTTCAATGTGTTGCGTTTCTGCCGTCAGAATTCAGGTTTGAAAGCCTTTTGTCAAACCTGATTGTAATGCAAATGTAACTGCTACTTCAGTGTTGAAGAAGACTAATTAATAAAACCAGACGGTATTGATTTCCTGCTGACATTGATTATTCACTTAAATGTTCATCTGGCACCTCTGTTGATGTCAGCAATGATGTTAGAGAAAATAATACCCAAAATATATAATAAAATGATTAGTATGCAGAGATAAGGAAAACAAGGCACAGTTTCCCACTCAACTACATTCTAATGCCAAGAGTGTTTATTATTTTTTTCCTCAAATGCCAATTTCCAAAATTTAAGAATAGCAGGAAATAAATCCTAACTTGCAGATGCAGCATCATGCAGGCTCATGACAGTTGAAACTTTCTTCAGTGTAGGTGTATCCATCTTTGTTCCTGTTTGATGAATTCCTCTTCATCTGGCAGTATAATATCAGAAGTGAACTGCTTTTTAGCACTTCATCCATCTTTGGGGGCCTTGGATGGAAGGAAACACGACACAAAAACTCTGAGACATTCCTCCTACCCAACAATTGGAGTCTCAGATGGATGGCCACCATCCATATGTGAACAGTCATCATGACACCTCTTGCATAGGTGAAGGTCAATCCTCATTCTGTCTTCTAAAGAATTACTCAATCTGTTAAATTTATTGCCAATAGATTCACGCAAGTTGATGTCTCAGTGGCCTTATTCACAATACCTTATTCAAAGTTTCCGTTGAGATTTTAAATTTTAAAAACATAGCAGAGTGGACATTTGGTCCGATAGAATGTGGATTTGGAAAATTCACAATACAAAATGTGGAGATGGCAGATTAATCAACAGGTATTTTGCATCATATCCTCACTTTAGGGGGCATGGGGATGGCATGGTGGCACAGTGGTTAGCACTGCTGCCTCACAGTGCCAGAGACTGGGTTCAATTCCCACCTCAGGCAACTATCTGTGTGAAGTTTGCACTTTCTCCCCGTGTCTGCGTGGGTTTCCTCCGGGTTTCCTCCCACAGTCCAAAAAATGTGCATGTTAGGTGAATTGGCCATGCTAAATTGCCTGTAGTGTTAGGTGAAGGAGTAAATGTAGAGTAATGGGTCTGGGTGGGTTGCTCTTCAGAGGGTCGGTGTGGACTTGTTGGGCCAAAGGGCCTGTTTCCATACTGTCAGTAATCTAATCTAATCTAATAAATAATATTTCCCAGTGTTAATTGTCAATCAGGAAATGGAGGGATGAACTAAATAAATTATCACCACAGAAACAAACTTTTGAAGCTATGATTGACAAGTCCTTGGATCATGGTGGACTTGATTTTTGAGTCTTACAAGAAGTGGCTATTGAGATAGTTGAAGTATTGGTTTTAAATTTTTTAATTTCCTTAGATTAATGGAACGTTAGATTAGATACAAAAATGTCAAATGTAACTCCTTTATCCAAAGGATAGGAAGACAAAAAGATGTAAAAACAGCTTATTATGTCATAGCGATAATGTTAGAATCTATTATTTAAAACATTACAACAGGGCACTTGGGAAAGTTCAAGATAATCATATGGAATAAACATGGATTTGTGAAAGAAACAGTATATTTAACTAATTTTTGAAGTTCTTTTAGGATGTTATATGTACAGAGGATAAAGGGAAACCAGTGGATATTCTGTACTTATATTTTCAAAAGCTATTTGATAAAATACCACATCAAATGTTATAATGGACAATAAAAGCTCATGGTGTATGGGGCAACATGTTGCTATTATTACAAGGTTGGTTAGGTAACAGGAAACAAGGTGTTGTCATTTCCTGGTTTGCCAATGTGCAGGTACAGCAAACAATTAGGAATACTGACAGGATTTAATCATTTATTGTGACTGAAATTGAGTACAATTGTAAGGACATTATGCTTCAGTCAAGCAGGACATAGGTGAGACCACATTTAAAGGGCATTCTTATTAATCGGTCTTCTTATTTAAAGAAGAATGCAAATGTGTAAAAAACTTTTTAAAGAAGGTTGACCAGACTGATATCTAGGATCGATGGGCAGCCTTTTGAGGAAATGTTTAACAGGAAGGACTGGAACCTGTCGTAAGTAGGAGACAGTTTGATTGAAACATTTAAGATCCTGAAAAATCTTGACTGGGTGGATTCAGCAAATATGTTTCTTCTTGTGGGTGAATCTAAAACAAAGAGTCAAAATTTAAAAGTAAGGTATCACCAATTTAAAACAGAGATGAGTGTTTTCTCGTCATGTAAATTTGTGAGTCTTTGGAATTTACATCCTCAAAACAAAGTGGAAGCCCTTGAATATCTTTAAAGCACAGGGAGGCAGATTCTTGAAAGACAATAGGGTGAAAAGATATTCAGGGAGGTAGAAATGTTTGGAATCAGATCAGCCATGTTTTATGGAATAGTCAGCAGGCTTGAGGAACCAAGTGGTCTACTCCTGCTCTTAATACAAAGATTTGGATTCATATGTGCCTCTCCAAAAAGGTAGCTGAAAATGTGTTGCTGGAACAGCGCAGCAGGTCAGGCAGCATCCAGGGAACAGGAGAATCGATGTTTCGGGCATAAGCCCTTCTTCAGGAAACCTGATTCATTCCTGAAGAAGGGCTTATGCCCGAAACGTCGATTCTCCTGTTCCCTGGCTGCCTTTATTCCTGATGAAGGGCTTTTGCCCGAAACGGCGATTTCGCCTGTCCTTGGATGCTGCCTGAACTGCTGTGCTCTTCCAGCACCACTAATCCAGAATCTGGTTTCCAGCATCTGCAGTCATTGTTTTTACCTCGTTGAGGAACCAAGTGGTCTACTCCTGCTCTTAATACAAAGATTTGGATTCATATGTGCCTCTCCAAAAAGGTACTCTGCCTCTCCAAACAACGGTGATGAACATAGGTCTTTTCATGTGTAAAGCTTACAAGTCATGTTTTAGACATTCCATAACAGAAAGTTGTATATCTTTGAAGACAGCTTACCTTTTGCCTCCATAAATCATAATTGTATAAAGCCCAACCCCTGCTCTCCCTTGTTGAAAATGGTGGATGTAATGATTGAAACAAGGTCAGCTCGGTGGACTTCATAGAATATGAGTTCCCTGACTTGTACTGTTAATCAGATCCAATCAGGGATGACAGATAAGAGCAGGAGTGTCAGACATCCTGTAGCTCAGTGGTTAGCACTGCTGCTTCACAGCGCTAGGGACCTGGGTTTGATTCCAGCCTCAGGCTACTGTCTGTGTTGAGTTTGCACATTCCTCCCGTGTCAGCATGGGTTTCCTCCAGGTGCTCCAGTTTCCTCCCACAGCCCAAAGATGTGCAGGTCAGGTGAATTGGCCATGCTAAATTGCCTGTAGTGTGGGTGCATTAGTCAGAGGGAAATGGGTCTGGTTGGGTTACTCTTTGGAGGGTCAGTGTGGACTTGTTGGGCTGAAGGGCCTTTTTCCACACTGTCGGGAATCTAATCTAATCTTAAACATCCTATTCAGTGTAAGAGCTAGCTCTGAGGGAATTGGATGAGTGTAAAGGGGAGTTGGTGATGGGATATTAGCCTCTGTGGAGTTACTTCAGTGGGTACCAGGTTCACAGGTGGAATTTATGGAATCAGGGATCCCCTGCCATTTATGTTAAACCAGATAGTGTCTCTCTCGCTCACTCTCTTTCTTGATCTCTGTCTCTAAAACTCAGGCTATAGACAGATGTATTGGTTTGATACATGATTAGTTGGTAGAGTCTCACTTAAGGATAGAGGATTACAAATAAGATAGTCTATTGAAAAAAGATATAAATCTGAAAATGAAAGACCAATCCATCTATTATGATGGAGGATGAACCTGCAGAGACAATAACTTGGTACAAAATGAATTGGCACTTGAAAAAGTATGGGTTAATGAATGAAAGTCAGCATCAAATTGTTAAAGCCAAATCATGTCTGAACATCATGCTTGACTTCATTGATAGTGAAATGAAATGATTGATGACTGTCATGTAATTGAAATCAAAAAGACATTTAGTAAAATATGACATGATAGAATCACTAGGAAAAAAAAGCACATCGGGGCTAAAGGACCAGTGAGAAAATAAATACAAAATTGGTGAAAGAACAGGGAGCAGAAGTAAAAGGTAACAGGATTCTCCCATGAGTTGATATTAGGATCATTATTCTTTCAAATATATACCAAATATTTCAAGGTGCAATGATACTTGGTAATGTAATGCACAGTGAAGACAATAATTGTAGGCTTCTTGAATCCAAAGTCTGGTGAAATAGACAAATAACAGATGGAATTTAACATGGTGTGGAATAATGTACATTTTAGGAAGAATGAGATGAGGCAATCTAAATGAAATGCTATCATTTTAATCTGGGATGCATAAATCTTCAAGGTTGCAGATAAAGTGAGAAGCAGAAAACAGAAGAAAATGACCCTTGGCTTTGTCAATAAGGGCATAACTGTAAAATTCAGCTCCTTACTGCCTAGTTTCTCAGTAATATCAGTAGTGTTTTGGCTCTAAAATCACACACACAACATGCACACACACCCTCTGCAGTGTGAGCTGCACAAGGTATAATTTACTGAGGCCATTTATAAATGTTTTATCATAATTTTAAAGAAACGGGCAGAGTTCTTTCTAGTGGCCTTTATCTCTCAATCAATATCAGAAAATTATACTGTCTGATCATTATCACTTTGTTGTTTGTGACAGCTGAGACAAGAAAGATTCAAAAGGAACCCGAGGAGCAACTATTTCACATAGAGGGCGATTTGTAAGTGAAATAAACTGCCAGAGGAAGCGATAGATGCAGGTATAGATAAAACATTTAAAAGATATTTGGACAGGAACATGAATAGGAAAAGGTTAGAGGGATATTGGCCAAATGCAAGCAAGTGGGACTAGTTTAGTTTGGGAAACTTGGGCAGCATGGATAAGTTGGACTGAAGGGTCTGTTTTTCTGCTGTATGACTCGATGACGCTATGGATGCTCAGGGAACATCCGGTAGAAATATGTGGAGTAGTCAGTACAATACAGATAGCTAAGTTCTTGATTACCAAGGAGATCAAAGGTTACAGGAAAGTGGGAAAATGGGGTTGAAAGACCAATCAGCCATGATTGAATAGTGGAGCAGACACAATGGGCCGAATGGCCTAATCTCAGCTCCTCTTATGGTCTTAACACCAGTGCAGTCACTTTGCAGATTCAACCCTCCAAAAGTAACAACATTTCTTAAACAGGCAGACCTGAACGTGCATTCAGTAGCAGGAAAAACAACATATTTATCATTCCTCTCTCGCCGCTTGGTTCATGATTGATTTTTATCAGCTGTTACTTTGACCATGCCGTTGCTCTCACTAAGTGTTCAGTGGCTACTAGAGCTCATTAAAGTTGCCAGCATCTGCGAGCATGGTGTGGTCCTTGCTGAAGGACTTTGTGTGAACCAGTTGTTCCAGACGTGATGAGGTAAGTTGGTCTCTGGCATAACAGGCAGAATGAGAAGTGATAGTGATAGAGGAGAAGGAGCTGGCAGAAGTGGGAGGTAAAGGGCTCTCAGCAGGAGGTCATACCCACCTAAGGTTTTCAAGGAAGCAATGCACCGAGCTGAATCTCAGAAAGGAACAATAAGTCAGATGTTTGTTCTGTTGTAAGAACGTCCTTATTTGTAATCTACTACTGAAGCCAGAACTCTAGCCTCTGAGCACAACAAGGACTGCATTGCTTGTGGCTGTGACCATTATCATGATCTTTACATGTTCGTCCCCTTCCAGGCAGTATTAAGGATATTTATAAACTTTTCCAGTTTGGCAACTATCATTTCATGAGTCAGGTTACTGAGGCCTTATATTCTGAGAGAGATGAAAACATTTCAACTTATCTAACAGAGACAGAGAAAAGATGATATATTTCTTTGCTTGATTTCTGCGTTTCTCCATGGTGCAATATGAGAGTTAGGTTTAGATTAGGTTTCATTGCCATGTTTTTTTTTGTTACGTTACTCATATACGGTGTACAAGAGGACATTGAAAACTAAGTGGATACATGTAACTTTGCAATTTTCCATGTTGTAAATTCTATGATGCAGCATAATTGCAAGTGGAGCTAAAGTGCAATTATATGCAGAATATCACAGGACTTAATGTCTCAAATCCAGGCAGACGCCTTGACACCTAAATTCAATGTCTTTATTCTATGTGTCTCTTATCAATGTTAGATCATGACAAATAAAAACAGGAGTAGAGGTTGACCCAGCAAGACTGCTCCATCATTCAATAGGATCATTGCACCACATTCATTTTCTTGCCCTTCCCCCTAACTCTTGATGCCTTTACTGGTCAAGAATTTACATAACTCAGCCTTAAATATACACAAGGACTCTGTGCCGACAGCTCTCTGTAGCAACGAGATCCAAGATGGTGGCGGAGGAGGACGCTCAGCCAGAGCGTGTCCATTCCATCTATTCTTCTTCCGCTTTCTTTCTTTTTCTTTCCTCTTAGTGTCTTTTACTTCTCTATCCCAGCCTCCGATGACTCCTGGCCTTGTGCAGCAGCCTCCTGGCGTGAAATGGCGACCTCCCAGCGTGATGCAGCAGCCTCCCTTAGCGATCTCCCGGCCTGGTGCAGTAGCCTCCCATAGTAGCCTTCTGGCATGGTGAAGCAGCCTCCCATAGTGGCCTTCTGGCCTGGTGCAGTAGCCTCCCATAGCAGCCTCCTGGCCTGGTGCAGCAGCCTCCCATAGTGATCTCCCGGCCTGGTGCAGCAGCCTCCTATAGCGATCTCCTGGCCTGGTGCAGCTGCCTCTATAGCGATCTCCAGGCCTGGTGTAGCAGCCTCCCATAGCGATCTCCTGGTCTGGTGCAGCAGCCTCCTATAGCGATCTCCTGGCCTGGTGCAGTAGCCTCCCATAGTAGGCTTCTGGCCTGGTGCAGCAGCCTCCCATAGTAGCCTCCTAGCCTGGTGCAGCAGCCTCCCATAGTGATCTCCCGGCCTGGTGCAGCAGCTTCCCATAGCAGCCTCCTGGCCTGGTGCAGTAGCCTCCCATAGTAGCCTTCTGGCCTGGTGCAGCAGCCTCCCATAGTAGCCTCCTGGGCTGGTGCAGCAGCCTCTCATAGCGATCTCCCGGCCTGGTGCAGCAGCCTCCCACAGCGATCTCCTGGCCTGGTGCAGCAGCCTCCTATAGCGATCTCCCGGCCTGGTGCAGCAGCCTCTCATAGCGATCTCCCGGCCTGGTGCAGCAGCCTCCCATAGCGATCTCCCAGCTTGGTGCAGCAGCCTCCCATGGAGATCTCAGGGTCTGGTGCAGCAGCGTCCCTTAGCGATCTCCTGGCCTAGTGCAGCTGCCTCCCATAGCAGCCTCTTGATCTGGTGCAGCTGCCTCCCATTGCAACCTCCCGGTGTGGTGGAGTTACCTCCTGGTGTGGCATGGCAATCTCCCAGCCCAGCATGGTGGCCTCTCTACCTACTGAAGCAGCCTCCTGGATGGCAATCTGAAGCACTCTCCCGGCCTTATAAATCTCAAGGTGAAACCCTGTGAAGTCTGCAGCTAGGGCCCAGTGTGGTCTGTTGTTCTGAACTTTTATTTCTGCAATGCTGGACATTTTGTTTCTCAATTGTCTAAGATCTTATAACTAAAGAACCTGTACCTATGTATCTTTGTACCTAGGTTGGCACTGTAAGTGGTGACATATAAACCTTCCACTATCCTCATTGTGTATATGTGACAATAGAGGCTAATTCTCATGAAAAGACCTATCAGAGAAGAAATTCCTCCTTATCACAAACTTAAATTGACACACACTTAATGCTGAGTCTATGTTGACTGGTCATAGACTCTTCCATGAGGGGGAGTATCCTCTCAGTATATACCCTGTCAAGCTTAAGAATCCCACATGTCTCAATAAGATCACCTCTCATTCTTTCCCAAGTAGAGTCACAACCTGTTTATGCTTTGCTCATAAGGCAGTCCCTCCATGGTGGGTGCCTGGAATGTGTTGCCAGCGGAGGTAGTAGGGGTGAGAACAATAGACAGATAGATGCATGGGCAGGAAGCAAAGGGATACAGATCCTGAGAAAATAGGCGGCAGGTTTAGATAGAAGATCTGGATCAGCGCAGGCCTGGAGGGCCGAAGGGCTTGTACCTGTGCTGTAAGGCTCTATGTTCTTTGGTCTTTGTTCCATACTGGAGATCACCACAGAAAACTTTCACTGAACTGCTTCCAGTCAAATAACATCTTTCCTTCAATAAGGCAACCAAAACTGCTCACAGTACTCTAGATGTGGTCTCACCAGGACCTTGGGGGGCAGCATGGTGGCTCAGTGGTTAGCACTGCTGCCTCACAGTGCTAGGGACCTGGGTTCAATTCCAGCCTCGGGTGACTGCATAGAGTTTGCATGTTCTCCCTGTGTTTGCATGGGTTTCCTCTGGGTGCTCCGGTTCCCTCCCACAGTCCAAAGATGTGCAGGTCAGATGAATTGGCCATGCTAAACTGCCCGTAGTGTTAGGTGGGAAAGTAGGGGAATGGGTCTGGGTAGGTTACTCTTCGGAGGGTTGATGTGGACTTGTTGGGCCGAAGGGCCTGTTTCTGCTCTGTAGGGACTCGAATCTGATCTTGTACAATCGTAATGTGGCTTCCTGACTCTTATACTCCAATCCCTTTGAAATAAGGGATAACATTCCATTCGCTATCTGGATGAGGTGCTGCATCTGCGTGCTGGCTTTCTGTGCTTCATGCACAAGTATCCCCAAGTCCCTTTGTGTTGTGATTTTCTCAGTCTTCCTCCTTTTAAATAATACTCTGTTCTTTTGTCTCCCCTTCTGAAATGAACAGCTTCACATTTTCCCACACTATGTCCACAACTTCTTGCCCACTTTCTTACCCTCACAATATCTCTCCGTAAATTCTTCGTATCCCTGTCTCAACTTACCTATCCATTATTTTCCACACAGCTTCATTTGAGAAGGATTCACATTTTTGGATCATTGGAATCTTTTCTGGGTAGAAGTGACCTGTACAAGAAGGATGGATTACACCTGAATTGGAAGGGAACTATAATGGAAGGAGACTATAATATACTGGCAGGGAGATTTGCTCGAGCTGCTTGGGAATATTTAAACTAGTAAGATGGGATGGGGGTGGGGGTGGGGGTAGGGGTGGAGGTGGGACCCAGGGAGATACCGAGGAAAGATCAATCTGAGACTGGTACAGTTGAAGAAAGAAGTGAGTTAAATAGTCAGGGCAGGTAGGGACAAAGCAGAGAACGAGGTAGGACTCATAAATTAAACTGCATTTATTTCAATGCAGGAGGCCTAACAGGGAAGGAAGATGAACTCAGGGCATGGTTAGGAACATAGTACTAGGATATCATAGCAATTACAGAAATCTGGCTCAGGGATGGACAGGACTAGCAGCTTAGGTGGAGAGGAATTTGTTAAGTGTCTACAAGAAAAGTTTCTGATTCAGTATGTAGATGTACCTACAAGAGAAGGTGCAAAACTTGACCTACTCTTGAGAAATAAGGCAGGGCAGATGAGTGATGTGTCAGTGGGGAGCACTTTGGGGCCAGTAAGGCACTCGACAAGGTTCCCCATGGGAGACTGGTTAAATCTCATGGAATACAAGGAGAACTAACCACTTGGATACAGAACTGGCTCAAAGATAGAAGACAAAGGGTAGTGGTGGAGGGTTGTTTTCAATGGATGTACATAAAAGCTCCTGGTATCTACATATGTTACAATCACAGGCATCTCCACTTCTGGGCTAGTACTGAACAATGCAGTTACAATTGTCATGTGCTTCCTTAATGTGGCATGCTACAAATATGGCCCCAGTATGATGGAGTCTGAGGCCTTTATACAATCAGATAAGCATGTCACTTAAAGGTATACTGCATAACAGCAATGAGAAGTAACATATTCACCAAGATTCACAGTGGTATGCGGAGTGGACTCGATGGGCCGAATGGCCTTACTTCCACTCCTGTGTCTTATGTCTTATAATGCATATCCTCACCAGTGTATGGAACACTTTGTCACAACATATAAAGTGAACAGCTAAGGGGGAGAAAGGAGGGACAAGAGGCAGAAGAGAGGGAGTGAGAAAGAAAGGAAAGGGTGAAACAACTTATAGACAATCATTTTCTGGATGGGATGAGTGACTTCATGAGTAACTTTTCCAAATGTGAGATCCAATAAACAGAACGCCAATTCCCCTATCACTACAATCTAACACCTTACCTTCTGTCTTTTATACATAATCACAATAGCTGGCCATGACACATATTTATCACTAACCAAAATGGGCAAATCAAATTTACAAAGCAAAGATTCTTATAATGCATACAGAAAGCAACAAAACCCCATCTCTTATGCGTTTTCTTCATCCCTGTTTTCTGAGTGTACATGTCTGTACTACAATGACTGTGACAAGACTGGTGGAAGGCTGTTGTCCTTCATTGGAGGAGATTATAATTCCTATTGGGTGTTTTCAGGCAGCTGACCTTAAAAGTCTGGGCTTTAATTGGGACGGTATGATCTCAGCATGGGCAGCAATTATCTCAACTGGCTGGCTGACTGGAGATAGCAAAGACACTGGTAAACAAAGCAGAGGGAGGATTTATACTGTCATCCTGAGAGACAGGGCAGCAGGCTCATGCTCCATTAAACTATTTCCTATTACCCTTGACCGGTGCTTTAGCAAACCTGGTAACTTGCTGGAGGGCTATGAGCTCAATTTGCTCGTGGTGCAGAGGAGTTGGAAACTTATTCCATGGAACACCACATTTTTATTGGTTCCACAACCATTCTGAAAGAGTTGACCATCAAATCCAGGTGGAAGAGTATGAACTCTGGGCTCTTGTAAAGCCCTGTCCATGCTTCTTCACAACTTGCAGGTCCTACCTTGAAGCTGTCTTTTGAATTAAAGGCAGGGCCAATGCATGAGCTAATGAATGTGATGATAAAAGTGAATGATGTGTTTCTTCTTTATCCTGGCCTCACAGTTTTCTATCTCTTGCTCTCTAGCCCATTCGTACTTCTGGGTATCTAAGAGAAAGAAAGACACTCGAAGTGAAGAAAGGAGGGGTAAGTAAGAGGTCGCTGGTAATACAACATGTAGCTTATAAATCAGAAGAGATTCTATGATAAGAGAGGCATGGTGGCTCAGTGGTTAGCACTGCTGCCTCACAGTGTCAGGGACCTGAGTTCGATTCCAGCCTTGGGCAGACTGTCTGTATGGAGGTTGCACATTTTCCCTGCTTCTGCGTGGGTTTCCTCCGGGTGTTCCAGTTTCCTCCCACAATCCAAAGACATGCAGGTTAGGTGAATTGGCCGTGATAAATTGCCCGTAGTATTCAAGAATGTGTAGGTTAGGTGTGTTAATCAAGGGTAAATACAGGATAATGGAGAATGTCTGGGTAGGTGTGAACTTGTTAGGCCGAAGGGCCTGTTTCTATACTGTAGGAATTCTATGATTCTACGAGAAGATTAGAATTTGGACTCAGATATGAGAATCCTGACTGCTTCAGTCCAGCCAGTGATCACGGTCTCTAGATGTGGGAGCAACATCTCCTCCACTTTGATTAGGACCTTCAGCCAAGCCTGTGTCTGCTGTTTAACTCCTGCTCCCTGCAGTTCTGCATCACATTGGGATGAAACAGAAAGGGGGATGTGTCAGTGATTGTGGTGCAATCTTTATGGCTGATGCGTTTTTCATGGTTAAATAACTATAAGTATCTGGTAGGGTATGTACATTGGATTTTCTCATGTGGGCAATCATGTACAGCAGAGAAAATTCAATTTCAAGATGGAACTCTGACTAAACTGTTCAATGCAAAATTAAATACAATAAATTGTTTTATAATGAAAAATTCACCATCATCAAGGCAGGCACAGCAGGGTCACCCATAGCTGCTTCAATGTTTCTGTTCCCTTGGGCATAGAATAAGATACAATGAAATTGAATGATTTTGAGAAAGCCCCAAGATATGGTGTTAATAATAATAACAGAAAGAATAAAATGACAGATATAAATTGTGAATTTTGCAATACATATCTGTCCAATAATCATTGTAATGTAAGCTAATTATTGCCTTCACAACAAGCTGTCCTGCATAAAGACATCTTAACTTGTTATCAGTTTAAAAGCAGTTTTGTGATGAAAGCACAGTGAGCTCAGTTTTGAGTGATTGGCTAAATTTCAGCAAGACCCAAAAGTGATATGGGAATCATGCTGATAAAAAGCAGGACAAATCCATTCTGGCCAATAACCATCCCATCAGCCTCCCCTTTAGTCTTTCAGCCACCTCCTCTTCACCAGGGACATGCAGTCCATCGACACTTCCACCCACCATCAGGACAGGCTGAAGGCACTCCACTTCTTCCTTGATCAGAAACCTGGACAGTCACTATCCACCACCACAACCCTCTTTCTAGCTGAGCTCATTCTCACTTGGAGCAATTTCTCCTTTAGACCGTCTCACTTTCTCGAGGTAAAACGTGTGGCAGTAGTCAAGCACATGGCTCTCAGTTATGCCTGCCTCTTTGTGGCATATGTAAAACATCCTGTTTAAGTTTTACTCAGGACTCGATTCATCTCTTTCTCTGTACATTCATAACTGTATTACTGGTGTTTCTTGCTCTTGTCTAAATTGAAAAAACAATACATTTTGCTTCCAATTTGCATCCATCTCTCCCCTTCACCTGATCCATCTGTGGTCCTTCCCTTCCCTTCCTTGACTTCTGTGTTTCCATTTCCATTTTATTTAGCTGAGACTGGTGGACAATGCACACGGAAGTCCCTTTGATCCCCGGTGCTCAGATAGTGCTAACCCTGCCCGCAAGCAGCAAGATATAAACACCATGACAATTTATAATACACAATTATCAGAGAAAGACATTTTACATAAAGAGAGAGCCTATCATTCCACATAATTTAATGGCACTACTGTTCTTTGCACTCTCCCACACTCAACAATCCAACAGTGACCAGAAACTTAGTATAAACATTCACATACTTATTTACTGTGCCTACGAGCATGTAGTAACTGCAGAGAGATCCTTATCTCCTCACCAAGTCACCCTTTATTTACAAGTGCACTGTCCATGGACTCTAACCAGCCAGCTCAGAGCCAGTCCCTAGAGTGAGAAGACTCCGAGACTCCTGTTTATACCCTGTCCCACAGGGGTCCCTGATTGGTCCAGGTTAACAGCCCCAGCCAGGGAACTCATACTCAATGAGATCCTCATTCCAATCACTATTTCCCCCCCACCTCTGGTAAGTCCGGGAATGTAGGCCTGCTCTGTTTTTTGGAGCTCCCCCCGGCATGCTTTCACCCAAGGTCTGGTTCCTCCAACTCTGATGCAGACACAGGCGGACCCATAGTTGGCCTCTTGCTTCCGAAGCATCTAAGAAATTCATCTTTTTCTTCTGGCAGTAACATTATCAAGGTTGCATTCACCTCGGCCTCTGAGGTTTGTTTGAAGCTAGACGGAAGAGGAGAACCCACAGTTTCTGACAGCCTTTGTGGCTGTTCTGAGGGGCCAGGTATGTTTAGATCTTGGCCTGCTTGTGCAGTAATTGCTTTCAGTTAGTACACGTGTGTTCGGGATTGTCTCACCTAACTGATCTTTTAATGTCAAGGGACCTGACCTTGTGTCAACCTTGCCTCGTACCCATGTGGTTTCTGTGGTTTCAACACCAAACTCTGTCCCCTGAAATAAACTGTCTCTCTCACTAAGAGGACGCATATAGTTGGCATTGGCATTCCTGTTGCCGTTTCATCTTCCCCTGCCCAGGTTTGGGAATATCAGATTTAACCTAGTGTGGTCTATTCCCATCGGCAACACTGCTAGAGCTATCTGTGTAGTTGTGTGAGGATGGCCCTATAATCAAATAGGAACCGGGACAGTTTGACATCGAGTGAAGCTATAGGCTATTTCTTTAAGTCTGCTTTCAACATTTGGACTGTTCTTTCCACCAGACCATTGAATGATATATGGTATGGATCTGTCTGAACATTCTGAATCCCATTTGACTTTGGAAAATCCTTGAAGTCCCTGCTGATAAATTGGGTCCTATTGTTCATGACCAATACTTCTCGGAGACCATATATCACAAACGATGCTCGCAGCTTTTCAATTGTCATCCCTGAGTTTGCCAAATGAACTCTATGCATGTCATACCATTTTGAATGGGTATACACAATGACCAAAAAAATTGAGCTCATGAAAAGACCAGTAGATTAGGCCTGCAACCAAGTTAGGGGGTTTAGCAGCCATTCCCATGAATATGGAGGAATGATAATTTTTGTCCTCATTGGCATTCTGGGCATTACCCCACCAATGCAGGATGGGTAATCCAAGATGGAGGATGGGAAACATTTGTGGGTGTAAAAGCTGCTCCTTTTTTGAGGTATTTTAGGTGCTGGAGGTGATTTCCTCGAATTCCAGGAGCAGCAATTACTGTTTTATATGCTGTTATATTGTTTTGGAACTTTGGAGGAAAAAAGGCAAAACAACAGTATTTTTAAAAGGGAGAATTACAGACAATAGGCAGCACATAATCAGTGAAGGAGAGAGAGAGAGAATCCCACTGCTAACTAACACAGTTACTGCCTTTGCTGTTTGAATTCATGTATCATTGGGCATGGGAGGATTTCTCAGAAAACTTAACAAATAGTGAAATTCACAACTGATCTTGGAGGAACTGATCTTGCAGAGGTCACAGCACAGAAATAGATAAGTGTGTAACTTTAAGCATAGCCTTGCTGTAATTCTACAATAGTGAGTAGAGTGGCTTGTTTCTTCATTCCATGTTTTATTGAGATCTGTCTCTTGATTAAATTTTAAAAATATAAGCCATAGGTACTAAGTTAACCTGGAAAAGTGTTTTGTAGAGCAATAAGATGGTGCTATTTTCTGGGCCTGTAGAGCGGAAGAAGCAAAAATGGCCCTTTGTAAAGTGATATGCTCTTTTTGTCAGATGCGGGAGTTAAGGGAGAGTGTACGTGTTACTGAAGATTAGATCTGCAATAAATGTCATTGGTTGCAAATCCTATCCTATTGAATGGATCAGTTGGAGTGACAGTTCAAGCAAATGAGGATTTACAAGAGCAAAGGGGTGGGATGGATGGCAGTTACAGAAAAGGAGAAAAGTCGCAGATACAGTCACATAACTCCAGGAAAAGTAGGAGAGGTAGGCAGGTAGTGTAGCAGTCTTCTGTGGTTATCCCCATTTCAAACAAGTATGCTGTTTTGGAAAATGTAGGGAGTGATGGATTCTCAGGGAAATGTAGCACGAACAGCCAAGTTTCTAGTATCAAGAATGGCTCTAATGTAATGAGGGATACATCGAGTTCCAAGAGATCAATTGTAATAGGGGACCTCTCTAGTCAGAGGCACAAACAAGTGTTCTGGTTCCAGCAGTGAGAAATCAGAATGGTGTGTTGCTTCCCTGCTGCCAGGATCAAGGATGTCTCAAGGAGGAGAGGGACCAGCAGGATGTCATTGGAACCAATGACATAGGAAAGGAAAAGGATGAGATTCTGAAGGGAGAATATAGAAAGTTTGTCAGGAATTTAAAAAGGAGATCCTCGAGGGTAGTAATATCGAGATTACTCGTGGTGCTGCGAGCTAGTTAGAGTAAGAATAGGATAGAGCAGATGAATGCATGGCTGAGGAGCTGGTTGTATCAGGGAAGGATTTACATGTTTGGATCATTGGAATCTCTTCTGGTGTAGACGTGACCTCTACAAGAAGGATGGATTGCATCTGAATTGGAAGAGGATTAATATACTGGCAGGGATATTTACTCGAGCTGCTCGGGAGGACTTAAACTAGTAAGTTTGGGGGTGGGATCCAGGGAGATGCTGAGGAAAGAGATCAATCTGAGACTGGTACAGTTGATAAAAGAAGCGAGTCAAACAGCAAGGGCAGGCAGCGACAAAGCAGAAAACAAGGTAGAAATTAAACTGCATTTATTTCAATGCAAGAGGCCTAACAGGGAAGACAGATGAACTCAGGGCATGGTTAGGGACATGGGACTGGGATATCATAGTAATTACAGATAGGTGGCTCAGGGATAGACAGGACTGGTAGCTTCATGTTCCAGGATACAAATGCTACAGGAAGGACAGAAAGGGAGGCAAGAGAGGAGGGGGAGTGGCATTTTTGATCAGGGATAATGTTACAGCTGTACATAGGGAGGATATTCCCAGAAATACATTCAGGGAAGTTATTTGGATGGAACTGAAAATAAGAAAGGGCTGATCATCTTATTGGGACTGTGTTACAGAACTGCTAATTGTCAGCAGGAAACAAATTTGGAAGGAGATCTCAGTTATCTGTAAGAATAATAAGGTGGTTACGGTAGGGAATTTTAACTTTCCAAACATAGACTGGGACTGCCATAGTGTTAAGGGTTTAGATGGAGAGGAATTTGGTAATTATGTACAAGAAAAGTTTCTGATTCAGTATGTGGATGTACCTATGAGAGAAGGCGCAAAACTTGACCTACTCTTGGGAAATAAGACAGGTAAGGTGACTGAGGTGACTGTGGGGGAGCACTTTGGGGCCAATGAGCATAATTCTATTAGTTTTAAAATAGTGAAGGAAAAGGGTAGGCTAGATCTAAAAGTTGAAATTCTAAATTGGACGAAGGCTAATTTTGACTGTATGAGGCAAGAATTTTCAAAAGCTGATTGGGGACAGATGTTCGCAGGTAAAGGGGTGGCTGGAAAATGAGAAGCCTTCAGAAATGAGAAAACGAGAGTTCAGAGACATTATATTCCTGTTAGGGCTAAAGGAAAGGCTGGTAGGTGTAGGGTAAACTGGATGACTAGAGAAATTAAGGGTTTACTTAAGAAAAAGAAGGAAGCATATGTCAGGTATAGACAGGATAGATTGAGTGAATCCTTGGAAGAGTATAAAGGCAGTAGGAGTATACTTAAGAGGGAAATCAGAAGGGCAAAAAGGCGACATGAAATAGCTTTGGTAAACAGGGTAAAGGAGAATCCAAAGGTTTTTACAAATACATTTAAGGACAAAAGAATAACTAGGGAGAGATTAGTGGCCCCTCAAAGATCACAGGAGATGGGAGAAGATACTAACCAAGTATTTTGTATCAGTGTTTACTGTGGAGAAGGACATGGAAGATTTGGATTGTGGGGAAATAGATGGTGACATCTTGAAAAATGTCCATATTACAGAGGAGGAAGTGCTGGATGTCTTGAAACGTATAAAGGTGGATAAATCCCAGGATCCAATCAGGTGTACCCGAGAACTCTATGGGAAGCTAGGGAAGTGATTGCTGGGTCCCTTGCTGAGATATTTGTATCATTGATAGTCACAGGTGAGGTGCCGGAATACTGGAGGTTGGCTAACATGGCACCACTATTTCAGAAAGGTGATAGGGATAAGCCAGGGAACGATAGACCAGTAAGCCTGACATCAGTATTGGGCAAATTGTTGGAGGGAATCCTCAGGGACAGGATGTACATGTATTTGGAAAGGCAAGGATGGATTAGGGAAAGTCAACATGGCTTTATGCATGGGAAATTATGTCTCATAAACTTGATTGAGTTTTTTATAGAAGTAACAAAGAGGATTGATGAGGGCAGAATGGTGGATAAGGTCTATATGAACTTCAGTAAGGCGTTCGACAAGGTTCCCCATGGGAGACTGGTTGCCAAGTTAAGATCTCATGGAATACAGGGAGAACTAACTATTTGGATACAGAACTGGCTCAAAGGTAGAAGACAGAGGGTGGTGGTGGTGGGTTGTTTTTCAGACTGGAGGCCTGTGACCAGTGGAATGCCACAAGGATTGGTGCTGGGTCCTCTACTTTTGAATTGAATTGAATTGAAATGAATTGAATTTATTGGCACGTGTACCGAGGCACAGTGAAAATCTTTGTCTTGCAAGCATACAGGCAGATCACAGAGTTAAGTAGCATAGGTAGTGAATAATAGGTAATCAGCGGCAAAAACAAAAACACAGGTACAGGAGAATATTAAGAGTTTGTGAGTCCATTCAGTATTCTAACAACAGTAGAGTAGAAACTGTTATGAAACAGGCTGGTGCGTGTGTTTAGGCTTGTAGATTGTAGAAAAACATTGCCAGGGTGGCATGGATCTTTAAGAATGCTGGCAGACTTTCCTTGACAGCAGGCATGGTAGATGGGTGGTTGGCCTTTGTGATTGTCCAGGCCGAGTTCACCAATCTCTGTAACCGTCTCAGATATTGAATGGTACACTAGCCATACCCGGCAGTGATATATCCAGACAGAATGCTCTCGATGGTGCACCGATAAAAATTGGCAAAGGTATTTGCCATCATGCCAAATTTCCTCAGCTGCCTGAGGAAGAAGAGAGGCTGTTGTAATCAGTGCATCCACATGAGGAGTCCAAAAAAGCTTGCTCTGGATGACCACTCCCAGGAGCTTGACACTGTCCATTCGTTCCACCTCTGTGCTGTTAATGTGTAGAGGGGCATAAGTAACATCCTGTCGAAAGTCAATAATGAGTCACTTGGTTTTGCCGGCATTAGAGCTAGGTTGTTCTCAGTGCATCATTTTTCCAGATCTTCTGCCTCCTGTCTGTAGTCTGTTTCGTCGCCATCTGACATTTGACCAACTATGGTGGTATCATCAGCGAACTTGTAAATGGCATTAGTCTGGTATTTGGCAGTTAGTTCCTGGTTTCAGTTATCGCTGATTGGTACTGGTGCATACCAGGGAGAAGGCAATTCTGGATCTGGTATTGTGCAACAAACCAGAATTGATCAGGGACCTCGAAGTGAAGGAGTCGTTAGGAGGTAGTGACTATAATACAATAAGCTTCAATCTGCAACTTGAAAGGGAGAGGGTACAATTGGTAGCGACAATATTTCAGTTGAATAAAGGGAACTATGGAGCTATGAGGGAGGAGCTGGCCAAAGTTCAATGGTGCAATACCTTAGCAGGGATGACAGTGGAGGAACAATGCCAGATATTTCTGGGTATAATGCAGAAGATACAGGATCAGTTCATTCCAAAAAGGAAGAAAGAT
>NC_057718.1:53022558-53049977 GCF_004010195.1 Chiloscyllium plagiosum
CACACTTTCCTCATTCCTGAAGAAGGGCTCATGCCCGAAACGTTGATTCTCCTGTTCCCTGGATGCTGCCTGACCTGCTGCGCTTTTCCAGCAACACATTTTCAGCTCTGATCTCCAGCATCTGCAGTCCTCACTTTCTCCTCAGTGAAGAAGGTTACCTTGGATTACAATGGGATCTTGATCACATGAGCCAATGGGCTGAGGAGTTACAGATGGAGTTTAATGTAGATTGATACGGGTGCTGCACTTTGGGAAAGCGAATCTTAGCAGGACTTATACACTTAATGGTAACATCGTAGGGAGTTTTGCTGAATAAAGAGACCGTGGAGTGCAGGTTCACAGCTCCTTGAAAGTAAAGTCACAGGTAGATAGGATAGTGAAGAATGCGTTTGGTATACTTTCCTTTATTAGTCGGAGTATTGAGTACAGGAGTTAGGAGGTCATGCTGCAGCTGTACAGGTTGTTGGTTAGGCTACTTTTGGAATATTGCATGCAATTCTGATCTCCTTCCTATGGGAAGGATGTTGTGAAACTTGAAAGGGTTCAGACAAGATTTCCAAGGATGTTGCCAAGAGTGGAGGATTTGAGCTATAGGGAAATGCTGAACAGGCTGAGGCTGTTTTCCCTGGAGCATCAGAGACTGAGGGGTGACATTATAGAGGTTTATAAAATCATGAGGGGCATGGATAAGATAAATAGACAAAGTCTTTTCCCTGGGGTGGAGGAGTCCAGAACTAGAGGGCATTGGGTTAGGGTGAGAGGGGAAAGATATAAAATAGACCTAAGGGTCAACTTTTTCAAGCAGAGGGTGTTGCATGTATAGAATGAGCTGCCAGAGGAAATGGAGGAGGCTGGTGCAATTACTACATTTAACATGCAGTTGGATGGTTTTCTGAAAAGGAGGTGTTTAGAGAGATATGTGCCAGGTGCTGGCAAATGGGACCTGATTAGTTTGCAATATCTGGTGAACATGGACGAGTTGGACCGAAGGGTCTGTTTCTGTGCTGTACATCTCTATCACTCTAATGCAGCGTTGTTGGCATCCAATTCTGGCCACCAGTTATAACTCTTCATTAACATCTTCATTTTGGAAACCCCCTCCACCACCCTAGTCGAGTTCAGCCAGTATCTGGCGGTAACCTTTGCTTGAGGCAGTCACTTTTGCCCTGCATATTGATATGCCATTCTCTATGGTTCTTTGGTCTCATTTGGTCCAGAAAGGTTTCACTTCCGGTTGTGATGGCCCTTTTGCTTCCCCCATCCCCACCAGCTGTTTTAGTTTCTCCAGGACAAGA
Organism: Chiloscyllium plagiosum; assembly: GCF_004010195.1. Classification (NCBI taxonomy): domain Eukaryota; kingdom Metazoa; phylum Chordata; class Chondrichthyes; order Orectolobiformes; family Hemiscylliidae; genus Chiloscyllium; species Chiloscyllium plagiosum. The sequence goes on from NC_057718.1 coordinate 53,023,854, forward strand.
TCATTTTGTGTCCACAGTCGGGTATTGTCAACAGTGATCAGAAGGGTGTTCAGTAAGTTTAAAACCAGAACTGACTCTTCCAGGGGAGGCACCACCAGTCAGAGGGACCTCAAAGCATCCACATTTGTCACTTTGTCTCCTGGACAGTGATTTGACTAGTAACTACTCAATGAGAATAATAGCCCACCACTGAATTTGACCAGTAGCCCTAGCAGGGGCTTGTAGTCTGTTACATTACAAATGTACATTTGTAAAGGTATTGGTGGAACCTTCTTACACCAAGGATGACAGTCAAACCTTCCTTCTCTATCTGGGCATATTTACATTCAGCATTAATCAAAGTCGGGGAAGCATACTCTATTGGGTGCTCTTTTCCATTGGGCCATTGGTGAGCCAACGATATCTGATACTGTATGGGGGCGGGGAGGGCATCGCATGTCAGCACCAGCTCTCACTTGGCTACTGTAGTAGGCCAACACCTTAGATGACAATAGCTACTTTCTTATGTCCCCAAAGGCTACTTCTTGGCTAAGGCTGACTCTTTTTCAATCGCAGGTGTAAGGGTGGCAATATGGATGTCAGGTTATGCAAGAATGCCCTGTAATAATTCACTAACTTAAGGAAAGACCTAAGCTTCGGAACAGCCATGGGAGCCAGGGCACCTTTTCATGCCCTCCCGTTATCTCCCAATGGATGGTCTTGTCACCTCTGTAGGTACCAAGTAGATCACTTGGTGCACCTCAAACACATATTTTTCCCTTCTGAGGCGTACGCCCACTGAGGAGAAATATTTCAGCAGTATGTCCAAGTACTCTTTCATGTTCTTCCCAGTTCTGACCATGTCATCCAGCCAAAGGCAACCTGGGATGGACATTGTAAAGTGTTCTCCATCATCCACAGGAAAAGGGTGCAGGCTAATGTTAGCCCAAATGGCAATCTTGTATATAGGTACAAACCCTTGTAGGTATTAACTGTGGCATATTCTGGCATTCCTCATCCAGTCACATTTGCAGGTAGGTGTGGCTCATGTCCAGCTTTGAAGGACAGCACCCCTGATAGTTTTGCATACAAGTCCTCTACGCAAGGGATTGAGTTTATCCAGCTGCGAGAAACAGTTTACCGTTTGCTTAAAATGTCCACAAAAATGAACAGAACTACCAGGCTTCACAGTTGATATGGCCAGTGCAGCCCATTCTGCAAACTGGATTGATTTGATGGTTTCTTCATGCTCCAGTCTCTTGATTTCTGCCTTTACTTTTAAGGCAAATGGCATTGGGTGGGCCTTGCAGCTTAGAGGAATTGCTTCCGGGTCACATGTGAGGTAGCCTTGGTGCCTGTGGTAGTCCCTCGACTTTCCTGAAAAACGTCTGCGTATTTAATTAGGACTTCACTCAGGCAGCCATTTTCGAATGGAAAAATGTTGAGCCAATTAAGGTGAATCTTTCTCAACCAATTCCACCCATCAGGCTTGGGTCCAAACCTTTTGCTACAATCAGTGGTAACTGCACCAATTGCTTCTCACAGAAGATTGGAACCAAAATCATACCTTTAATCTGTAACAGTTCCCCGATATGCAGTGTCAATCTGACCAAGTTCTTGTGCAAACTTAAAAGTTGGAGTCCAGAGCAAATCTTTTTAAGGATAGGTTCTGCAACCACAGATACCAGTTGCATGACCAGTATTGGCCTCCATGAGAAACAGGTGACCATTTAACCAGACATTTATTTTGTTTGGCTCTGATTTGGATCTTATTCCAAACCACATGGAGGTGGATGTCCCAGGTTTTGCAGTCCCCTGGATACCAGTCTCTGAGTTCTCTTACTGAGGTCAGGCCTTGTAGGATTCCTTTGCTGTTTTGAGTCCATGTACTAGCAACAACTACAATGGTTTGCCAAGCTGGTCCCTGAAAAACATTTTAGCCATTTGACCGAGGCCTGGCTTCGTTTTGGGTGTTGGATCTGTCCTGTGAGAGGCTCTGCGATTATCTATACTCATGTGGTGTTCCCAAGCTCAGCTGGACAGATGAGGGCATCCACTTCCTCTGTGATGTCCCGTAGGTCACATGCTCCACTTGCCATGCTTTCTAATGACAAAGCCAGTTTGAGGTGTGAGTTTGACATTGGGCTTCAGCTAGTAGGCTTTTTTGCATGGCTACATCATTAATCTCATGAACCAAACAGTCTCTCAGAATCTCACTAAGAGTTAAACCAAAATCACATGCCTCTGACAGTCATCCCAACTTCGTTAAAAATCCCAGACTGCTGAATAAAACTGATAGCATCTCAAAGTTAGAGAAGGCTTGGGGTCATATTATTCTTTAACTAAATCTGTCAACTCTTAAAACGTTTTTAGTATCTGGTGCCTCTGGGAAAGTTAGACTCCTAATAACTGAAATTGCTACAGGTCTGCAAGCAGTCAGAAGGACTTGTTGCTTTTTCTCAGTTCCAATGTCATTTGCCCAGAAAAAAAAACACACAATCCTTCCACATACTGGGCCCAGTCTTTGATGGCAGGATTGAATAAGTCATGATGCTTGAGATGCTTACCCCAACTCAACAATCCTTCCACATACTGGGCCCAGTTTTTGATGGCAGGATTGAATAAGTCATGATGCTTAAGATGCTTACCCCAACTCAAAGATGACTGGTATGAGCAAATTTTCTTCAAGAACACACTGTTTTCTCTCATCACCACCAAATTAACTGCACAAGCACCAGTATCCTGTCACCAAGTCACCCTTTATTTACATGTGCACAGCAGCTCTCGGAGCGTGGCCTTCTTTGTTTCATACACCCCCCACAGGGCCGAGTCCACATCAGGCTGACAGAGACATGACTCCAGATCGAACACCTTTTTCTCCAAATCCTCGATCCTGGATTTCTGTCTCTTTGTCGACCCCCCTCATGTACTCCTGACAAAAAGTGCAGACGTGAGGCTTGCCCACATCACACCATAGCCTCAGGGAGGGGAAACTTTCCCGCTTCCTTCTCCAGCTGGCCCAGAACCAACAACATGAGTCCCGGAACCTTCCATCCTCCAGCAGCAGTGCCAGTGTTAAAGTGCCAGCACTCGGTCCAGAGCCGGGCACTGAATGGAAGGACTTCCACCCACACCAGGTGATGGTCCGTGCACAGCTCCTTCCACATGGAGGCCGCAGGGGGCGTATGCCTGTGAAACATACAGGCTGTCGATTCTGGACACTCTGATTCCAGGCCTCACGAAGGTGAAGGTGATGGAATCAGGATGGAGATTTTGCCAGATGTCCACCTCTGGAGGCAGCTCAGGTTGTGGGGCACTGCTTCCCGTGGGATGTTTGGGACCTTGGGGCCAATGTGTCCGGGCAGGGGTAAGTGCAGATGGGATTCCACTGCACGCTTGAGCATCCTCCAACTAGTGCACTGTGTCAGGTCCGAGCACTGCCGTTTTAAGGTTTTAAGTTGAATGGCAGTGGCCATGAACTAAATGTCTACCGCTGCCCTGCTCGCTATATCCTGCAGCAGCTTCTAGCCCAAACCCCTGCCACCCAGCATGTTCCATTGCGACCATGTTCCAGACAGTGATCAGGTCCTGCTAAAAGACAGGCAGCATCCTGAGGACGACCTCCAAACTGTCACGGTCGATGAACAGGAGCTGCGTGTCGTAATTGAGGTTACGAGAAAAAAATACGTTGCCAGGGCTCACCACCTAGGAGGAGGCTCAATGTAAAGGTATCGCTATAAGGCCTGAAAAGGGAAAGTCACCACCTGGGTGCGGACGCACACCAGCGACTGACCGCCCTCCTCAATAAGGAGACTCAGTGACCAGGTGCATCGTTTTGTCCCAGAAGAAGTGAACCAATGTCCACTGGATGTCAGCGACAAAACCAGGAGGAGGGACCAAAGTGACCAGCCGGTACCACAGCATGGCGGCAACCAGCTGGTTTATGCCTCGGCTCCTGTACGATAGCACTCGGAGCAGTCCTGTTCAGCGGCCCAGGCGAGCCAAGACTTTGGCCTCCAGCTCCTGCCAGTTGGCCGGCCAGGATTCCTCAGCCGGGCCGAGATAGACCCCCAGGTAGAGGAGATGGGTGGTACTCCAGCTGAACACCCATAACTCCTCCAGCAAAGAGTCCACCTGCTACAGACTGACCAGTAGTTCGGAACATTTGGCCCAGTTGATCCTGGCGGAAGACGCTGCCGAGCACATGGCCTGGGACTTGCGCATCTTCTCCAGGTCAGCCGGGTCGGTGAAAGTGAGGAGCACGTTGTCAGCGTACGCCGAGAGGACCACCCCTGTGCCCGCACCAAGAAGAATCAACCCCGACAACCTCCTCTGCAAGAGGCGCAGGAGAGGCTCCACGCACAGGGAATACAGCTGGCTGGACAGGGGGCAGCCTTGATGTAATTCTCTCCCAAAGTGAAGGGGCGCCATCAGGGAGCCGTTATCTTTAACCAGACACTCCGTGGCAGTGTACAAAGATTGGATCCAGGTGACGAACTGTGTCCTGAATGCAAATGCCCACAGAGCCCCGAGCAGGTACTCGTGATCGACCCTGGTCGAGAAGCCCATCGATAGAAATGGATCAGGTCCTGAACCAGGTGGTTGTTGTCGTGTATCCTCCGGCCTGGGACCGTGTAGGACTGGTCCGGGTGAATCATGTGGGCCAGCACGGAAGCCAGGTGAGAAGCCAACACCTTGGCGAAGATTTTGTAGTCCGTGCTGAGGAGGGAGACCAGACGCCAGTTCTTTAAAGAACGAAGGTCCCCCTTCTTTGGCAGCAGCATGAGGACCGCCCTGCGCCAAGAAAAGGGCAGTTCTCTGGCAGTTAGACACTCCCCAGCACCCGTGCATTGTCACTCTCCAGGATGTCCAATAATGCCCTGAAGAACTCTACAGTCAGACCGTCCAGTCCTGGGGACTTGCCCCTTGAGAGCTGGTCGAGGGCGCCGGTCAGCTCCTCCAAGATGACGGGAGCGTTGAGCCTTCCAGCGTCCTCTGGCTGAGCTGCGGCAAATCCTCCCACAGAACTCTGCAAGCATCCTCGCTGGACGGATCCGAAGAGGATACAGCCATGTAATAGGAGTGAATTTGGACCGGGACCTGTCGTCGGCCAGCAGCACAAGGAGCTGCTGAAGGGTGCCACGCCTTTTTTCCAGCGAGTAGAAGAAGGGGGGGGCCACGGTCCAGGTCCTGGAGGAGCTGGATCCGCGACCTCACGTATGTTCCCCGAGCCCCGACGAGCTGCAAGTCCCGGCCTTCTTCTCTTCGTACACCCCCCACAGGGCCGGGTCCACATCGGGCTGACCGAGGCATGACTCCAGGTTGAGCATCTTCTTCTCCAACTCCTTGATCCTGGATTTCCGCCTCTTCATCAACACCCTCGAGTACTCCTGACAGAAAGCACAGAAGTGAGCCTAACCCATGTTCCACCATAGCCTCAGGGAGGGGAAGCTTCCACGCTTCCTTCTCCAGCTGGCCCAGAACCGACAAAACAAGTCCTGGAACCTTCTGTCCTCCAGCAGCAGGTTGTTAAAGTGCCAGTACGCAGGCCCGAGCCAGGCCTCGAATGGAAGGAGCTCCGCGCACACCAGGTAATGGTCTGTGCACGGTACCTCCTGCGTGGAGGCTGGTGGAATGGAGGTGTACGCCGCGAAACATATAGGCCGTCAATTCTGGACACTCTGACTCCAGACCTCAGGGAGGTGAAGGCAATGGAGTCAGGATGGAGATTCCACCAGACATCCACTAAGTCAAAGGATTTGACCAAGTCCCCCAATCTCCTCCCCGACGGCAAACCAGTCTGGGCACTGCCGTGGTCCCTGTCCTTGAGAATGCAGTTAAAACCATCCCCGAGGACAACACACTGGCCTTCTTTGATGGAGGCGAGATGAGTGGAAACTTCTCCGTAGAAGTGTTTTTGCCTCAGTCGAACTACGGAAACATAGACGTTCACAAAGTGAAGCACCGTGCCCCCACCCAAACCATCTGGTGAAGCAAATGGCCTAGCACAGGTCCCTGACCCCCAAGATCTCTGGCTGAAAATGCGGGCCCAACAAGATAACCACCCTTTCGGATCTGCGGGTGAGGTAGTTCATGTAGACCCCTTTTCCACTCCAGGAGCCAGGTGGCTTCGTCTCCCGGAGTAGTGTGGGTTTCTTGTAGGAAGCACACTGCATACTTCCCTCCCGAAGGACCGAAAAGGTCTGGAATCTGCGCTGTGACTCCCTGCTGCTGTTGATGTTGAGGCTGGCTATGGTTGTCTTCATGTCAGCAGTATTGTGCAACCATCACCAATACAATTAAACTATATCCATTTACTGGGAGGACGAGGGCGGGGTACAAAGCCCCTCGTCCTCACCAGAGTGCACCGAGGAAGTCCTGACATGCTTTCATTTGTTGGTGTCCAGCCCAGGTGCTTGGTGAGCAGCCTGAGCCGACCAGTAAACCAGCTCAACTGAGCTCCAGCAGTCCAGTGCCAGTTGAGCTCTATCTCAGCAACAGCAAATTTCCTCGACAAATTTCTGAAGTTCCCCGAGTGTGATGAGGGGGAGTACAATGGGGGAAACCTGGAAGTCAAAATCTTGCTGGAGATAGACTCCGCGTCATCCCCAGTGTCCACCATCGAATCCGAACTCTCCTCCAGGCAGTCGCCCTCGGTCACCGGCTCCTCCCCCACTATGTGAGGGGTGGGGGGCTGGTCCGGCACTGCCAGCTGGCTTCTAACACCCAATGACCCCACCCCCAGGGTCACCGGCGATATCTTTCTCGGTGCATCCCTTCCTAGAATGTCCTGACGTTGGGTCATTGGGCGGCTCAGGGCCCCGTTCTTCTCCTGACATCAGAACGTCTGGCTCTTCAGGGAAAAGGTCCACCCCCAGGGCAAAGGCACCCGGAAAAACAATCAGGGAGGGAGGAATGAGCATAACACCTTCCTCCCCCCGCCGTTCGATATCCCAACGGTATTAAAAATGTTACGGCCCTCGTTGGTTTCTAGTTCATCCCCGGGGGCCAGTGGAATGGCAGCAGAAGGATCTACTGCAGCCCGCGGGGGTTCAGGCACGTTAGGCTGCAGTACAGGACTGGCAAGAGACGCCGTGGGCTCATCCCTTGGGGAGGGACAGCACCACCAGCATGCTATCGGAAAGTCCCTACCCTCTTGGGGCAGCGCCTCTTTTCAAGAGAGGGAGGAAACTTTATGGGCCTTCTCTTCCCTGCCCACCTTGGTAGTCATGGGATCTGAGGCACCTCCCCCCAGATTCTCCCGGAACACTAATAGCTGGGGGAAAGCAGGGGGTGTGGTGTGGGTGGAGAAAGCCAGCTGTGTCATTTCCTGTCCTGCCCCTGAGCTGTCAGGTGCTTTTGGGCAAGGCAGGGGCCCAACTTCCTGCCCAGGTTGCAGCTGCTGCAACATGGGAGTGAGTGGCAGCAGATTCCTGGAGGTCGGAGCCTGGGCACACGGGAGTGGGGCAGTGTTCAGGCTTGGGGATCCTGGGGTCAGGTGTTTCACAGCGTGGATCTGACATGGAGGCCTCTGGGGTCACCGTAAGAGGGTGAGGCTTTTCTGGTACAGGGTTGAGGCTCAGGGTTCTTGCGCCAGGACTGCCACGGTCCCAAAATCATTTTTGCGCTGGGGTTGGGTAGGCAGAGGATCTGATGCCGGGTTACTTCCACGGAAGTGGGCTGGGTATGCTTGGTCTTCCTCCGGGTCTTCCAGGCTGGGTGCTCACCCCCCTTCGGGCCAGTAGTCGAGCCACTGGTAGTTCCTGACTTAGGCCCTGCTGATGGGGCCTTCGGTGGAGAGGGAGTGGCTGCAGTGGCGCCACCTGCGGCTGTTGGTGTGGGTTGGGCAGCCTTCTGCGTGGGACAGTTCTTCCGTATGTGCCCCACCTCGCAGCACAGGTGGCACCACACACTGTCTGCTGTCCAGAAGATGCAGTAGGCTGCGCCCTCGTAGAGGAGGGTAAAGGAGACCTCAATGACATCCTCCGGGCCAGGCAAATGAATACCTGGCACTGGAAGGAGTAAAGGTGCTTTAGGTAGGGTCCATCAGACTGAGCAAGAGCGGTTGGACATCTGACCAGACCTCCCCCAATGTTTGAAGGTGAGAGAGAAGGAGCTCGCTGGCAATAAAGGCCGTGACCTCCAATAGGTTGACGAGTAGGTATGGCCCGCCCACAGTGAGCCCCTTCTCCACGGCCAGGTGGACTGAATGCTCGGTCTTTAGGCAAACACAGCATTCTCGTACATGTGGGCTGCAGTGACGAAGGCCAGAGGGCCGACCACACTAGCCGCAGCCTTGCTGCAGGCCTCAATGGTCATGATGGACTGAGGATAGGCCTTCACCACCAGGCTTTTAGTCAGGTGGTTCTTGAACGGGGTCAGGGTTGCAGCTGGAGTTAGAGCAGCTGAGCCTAGGGCAGCATCTACCCTGGCATATGTGCGACTGGGGCATGCCATCTTTGGGCTTGCCATGGCGTGCTGCTGTGCAGCCTCAGAGGATCTCCTCACACTCAGGGCTCAAGCGACGGTGGCGATTCTGGCACTGGAGGCTCTGGCAGCAGCAGCAACAGTCCCAGATGTTGGTGGGGCAGCATTGATGGCAGGCCCTGGCAGTAGCAGCCGTCTCAAGCCCGGGGTGAAGTGGGGAGTTGGTGGTGGTGGTGCCAAGGCAGCCCCAGCCAGCAGCGGTGGAGGCAGGCCCCAGGTGGCAGCAGCAGCAACAGGCCCAGGTGTAGGTGGGGCTCAAGCAGCAGTTGTGCAGAGGTGGAAGCTGATTGTGCAGCTCAACACAGCTCAAATCAAAGGAAAAACAACTGGTGCCAAGGCAGCCCCAGCCAGCAGCGGTGGAGGCAGGCCCCAGGTGGCAGCAGCAGCAACAGGCCCAGGTGTAGGTGGGGCTCAGGCAGCAGCAGTGCAGAGGTGGAAGCAAGGCCCAGGCTGCAGCAGCAGCAGCGATGGTAACTGATTGTGCAGCTCAACACAGCTCAAATCAAAGGAAAAACAACCACACAAAAAAAAGTAAAGAAAACCAAAAGAACAAATATCTTCCCTGGAAAAGGGAGGAAAGAAAAAGAAACTCTCCTCCTCAAAACACAGAGACCACTAATATCAGCAGAAACACACTGACCGTGGCCCAGCCAGCACAGAGTCAGTCCCCTAAACTGAGGAGACTCTATATCTCTCTTTTTTTAAAATTTTATTAAAACAATATAGTTTGCAAAACAATTAACAGAAACAGCAATTTTACATGGGAGAGGGGTGGCGAAGCCAGTCCCAAACCCTACCATTCAACCAGTTTTCAGGCAAATGAAGACCAACATCAAATTTACTTTCAGTCATCACAAAACAGTAACAGAAACAAATACATATGGACAGTACAATTAGATTTTAAAAATTGCATAGCATACAGATCCCCCCCAGCAACCCAACAAGCCTCCCGTCCCTTCCACCTTCCGGCCACTCTAAGGCAGCCCACCCCTTCTGGCTCTCGGTCGCCTTGACACACCTTCTGGCCCCCACTAGGACAGCCCGTCCTGTTTCCCTAACTCCCGCCGAGAACGATAGCAATCAGGATGGCCTACCCACCTTCCGGCTTACCTAACCACCCTTTGCACCTTCCAGCCACCTCTATCTCAGCTTGCCCCGGTACCAGCCTGGGGTGACAGCGCTGAGAGTAGCCTATCTGTCTTCCAGCTCTCTGTCTTCCCCTACATACCATCTGGCTCTCATCCACTCCAATGTGCCATCTAGCCTGTCAACTGCCCTGACACCTTCCGATCACCTCCAGGACAGCCCATCCTGATGATCTCTTCACAGGACAACAGTGGTCAGAATGACTTACCCACCTTCTGGATCTCAGGGCGACTGGCATTGGGGTGGCCTACCCACCTTTCAGCTTTCATGGTAGCTTACCCACCTTCAGCTTCACAGGACAGCCTGTCCACCCTCCAGCTCTCGCGGTGACAGCTTTTGGGATGACCTGTGAGCACCCTCCAGCTCACAGTAAAGCCTGCCAAATCCAGGGACACAAGACAGTGCAGGCAACTGTAGTGAAATCACTTCCTGTTCCTTTTCTCAGGGGATGGTAGATGGGGTCTAACTCGATGTGTTTGTTGATAGAGTTTTGGTTGGAATGCCATGCTTCTAGGAATTCTCAGGCGTGTCTTTGTTTGGCTTGTCCTAGGATGGATGTATTGTCCCAGTCGAAGTGGTGTCCTTCCTCATCCGTATGTGAGGATACTCGTGAGAGAGGGTCATTTCTTTTTGTGGCCAGTTGGTGTTCATGTATCCTGGTGGCTAGTTTTCTGCCTGTTTGTCCAATGTAGTGTTTGTTACAGTCCTTGCATGGTATTTTGTAAATGACGTTAGGTTTGCTCATTGTCTGTATAGGGTCCTTCAAGTTCATTAGCTGCTGTTTTTGTGTGTTGGTGGGTTTGTGGGCTGCCATGATGCCAAGGGGTCTGAGAATTCTGGCAATCATTTCCAAGATGTCTTTGATGTAGGGGAGAGTGGCCAGGGTTTCTGGATGTGTTTTGTCTGCTTGTTTGGGTTTGTTATCCTCACATAAGGATGAGGAAGGAGACCACTTCGACTGGGACAATACATCCATCCTAGGACAAGCCAAACAAAGACACGCATGAGAATTCCTAGAAGCATAGCATTCCAACTGGAACTCTATCAACAAACATATCGAGTTAGACCCCATCTACAACCCCCTGAGAAAAGGAGCAGGAAGTGACTTCACCAAAGGAAATAACCTCACCACAGGAAATGACATCACCAACCCAAACATATAAATAGAAAGCAGGAATTTTCAGCATTGCTTCTCCTGAGGTCCACTGAAGATGTTACCGAGTAAGGTAACGAAACATCAGGAAATGAACCTTTGAGCTCAACGAGCAAATCTACATCCAAAATCTCAACCTGAGCTACAAATCTTCTCAAAACTTGCTAAGAGTCCCTTCTGGTACAGAGTTCATTACCATAAACAGTTCTCTTCAAAATGTAGAGTCTATTTCCATAACAGAGCCCATAACAAAGTGTATTGTCAGAAATAGAGTCCACTCCAAGCTGCAGAATCCATTGCCAAAAATAGAGTCCACAACCAAGGGCAGAGTCCACTCCTGAAGGCAGCAAATGCACACCTCACAGCACACAAACAGGTGTTCAATCACTATAGAGACCAGGCTCATTCACAGGAACACCGTACATTGTAAAGGTGCAGTTAACTCACAGAGATTTGGTCCACTCCCGAACTCCAGGATGCAGTAAATGCTTACCTTCCAGCACACACACACACCTGTTCAGTCTTTACAGAGGCTTAGTCACAGGAACAACTCATCTGAGCCCTTATTTCACAAGGGCTCAGTCGAAGTATGAAAAAAGTGAAAACATGTAAATAAAAGTTAAGAAAGTGTGTGAGGGCTGAGCCCTGCCACTCAATCAGCACAGCCCACTTCTCAAAGTAAAAGAGAAAAGAGTGACACACAAGCTGTAACCAGCCAATGAAACAACAGTTCCCGAATGAGAACTGAGTTACACCTGAAACACATTGACTGTGTAGATCAAGCAGTTCAAAAATCAGTCCTCACTAAAAAAGGAATACGAGTTAACAAACTGGCTATAATCACACAGCATTGCCCTTTGATGTGAAGGGCACTGCTTGTCACTGGCCACTTGGGTGTTTCTTTTCTTCCTGGTGGTGGAAATTGAATAAAGATTTGTACACTTTGTGTCTTTCACTGTGTCTCACACCTGCACACACCCAACATGGGTGCTGGGAAAAAATAAGCACTACCGCAGTTAGGCTGTAGTGTGGGGAAAACAAAAGAAAGGTGAGTCAGAGGTTATGTTCTCTTTGAGAGTTGGCTCTGAGGGAGCTGGATCAATGTGTGAAGGACTCTCCATCTTGTGTCAGAGGAGGGGACTGACTCTGAGCTGGCTGGCGCACAGCCAGTGTATTGTGAGGAGGAGGAAGAAGAAGAAAAAAATCAAACTGGCTATATAATTCAGTCAGTTCAGGAATCAGGTTTCCCAAAAAGCAGAAACCAACAGCAGCAGTAACACACTGACTATAGCCCAACCAGCTCAGAGTCAGGTCCCTAAACTGAGGAGACTCTCAATCTCCTGTTTTTTTTTCTCAGAGTGAGCAGAACCTTGGACACTCCTGTTTATCTCTTCCTTTTTTTTCCCATATTACTGCCTAACAGTGTTAGTGCTTGTTGTGCTCCAGCACCCATGTCGTGTGTGTGTAGGTGTCAGACACAGTAAAAAAAAATAAGTGTGTAAATCTTTATTTATATTCCACCACCAGGAAGAAGGGAAACACCCAAGTGTCAGACACAGTAAAAAAAAATAAGTGTGTAAATCTTTATTTATATTCCACCACCAGGAAGAAGGGAAACACCCAAGTGACCAATAAATCTCCTGTTTATATATCTGTCAGCCAGGATTCCCTGATTGGCACAGGTTAACAGCCCCAAACAGGGAACTCATACTCAATGGGATCCACCTGGCCAACCTTATTCCAGTCACTATGAAGAGTAAACTGACCTTTTATCCTGGTGGTGAAAACTGAATAAAGATTTGTGCACCTTAAAAAAAGAAAAACAAAAAAAAAGAGTAAATTCTCAGAGCACTTCCTTGATCCCGAGAGCTTTTACACCATCTATAAAATACAAATCCTTAGTGTGGTGGAATATTTTACACTTAACTGAATAAGTGCTCAAGAAAACTGGACATCCTTAGTTAGAAATATATTGCTTGTCCTGTTTTTCTAGTCAAAATCCTGGAAGTAACTACCTCATAGCACAGTGGTAGCACCTTTATTAGATGGACCAGGAGGTTGAGGGCTGACTTTATAAATACAGAGGAACCTCAATTATCTGAAGGACATGGGTGGGGAGTATTTTGTTCAGTTAATCAAATTCCGGATAACTGAATGCCGGATCACCTAGTTTAGCCAAGCATGGGAACCTTGCGATCTTGCTGGATAATCCAATATTTGGAGAATCTAATGCTAGATCATAGAGGTTCTCCTGTATTTATAAAATCATGAGGGGTATAAATAAGGTGAATAGCAGGCGTCTTTGGCCTCAGGTGAGGGATTTCACCCAGCGGGCATATTTTTAAGGTGAGAGGAGAAAGATTTTAAAAAAGACATGAGGCAATTTGTTTACACGGAAAATGAATCGTGTATGGAGTGAACTTCAAGAGGAAGTGGTAAATGTGAGTACAATTACAATGTTTCAAAGGCATTTAAATAAATACATTGTTACAAAGTTGTGTAGAGTACTCATGAAGTGGAAGGCAGGAGGCTAGAATTTATTTGTAAATATGATAGGAGGAAGAGTGTGTGAATCTTGTAAATGGTGATGTGCTTGTCAAAACGTGGAGATTTAAACAAACAAAAATGTCTACAAGCAGTTGTAAATGTACAGACAGTTCTAAAATAGAAACATATAACAACTGGCTGTGTGATTGGAAGACCTTCAGCATGTTTTGATGTTCAGACAACCAGCTTGAATATTAGCCAATTAATTTAAACCAGGTCCCAGATACCAAAATCCAATTAAATTTAAATCTGATGGTTTTCATTCCCTTGAACCAACCCGATTTGTAAGAAAATTGTTATGTCAATATGGGTATAAAGAAGGGGGCATTTGGCCAGAGAGGGGAGAGCACACCCGCCATTTGAGAAAAACATCTCACTCTCACGGAAATCTCCTCTCTCTCTAAAAGGCTCTCTCTATTCATAAAGGTATACAGCACTCTTAGATGATATTCCTGACACCAGAATTCAGTGGAGAGAGGTGTTCAGAACAGAAGAAATTACAGAGGAAACATCCCTGTCAGCAGGATCAGCAAAAGAAAGGCTGGAGAGACAGAGGAAAAGGCAAGGCATTCCAGAAGACACATTCTGTGTGAAACTTTCAGAGACTAAGTTTTAATGTATTGTTTTCTTATTACTTAGATTTATATACGTGAGACTTGCATTTATTGAAACAGCACACCAATAGACTATAAATCAGTAAGGGAATAGTTGGTAATTAGGGGGGAGTTGTTCGGTTTATTAGTAATTCTGTCAATTTGTTCATTGTTAGGGTTAAATAAATAAATTGTTACTTGTTACTTATAAAAGGATTCCTTTCATTTAATCACACTTTTAACAGATTGTGAGGGGCATGGCGAGTTTCTCTGGGTGTTTCGTGTTTAATTATTAGAAGGGAACCTCTACTCCTGCCATAACAGATTGGGGTTGGTGTTTTGAGTTAATTATCAGAAGAGCTTGACCTTTTCTCCTTTGTAACAACATGAATAAGAAATATTTGGAGGGATATGCGTCAAGCGCGGGCAGGTAGGACTAGATTAGCTTGGAATTATGTTTGGCACTGTTTCAGTGCTGTCTGACTTGCTGACGCTATGACAGCAAATAAAGTAATAATGAAGGGTGGCATGGTGGCTCAGTGGTTAGCAATGCTGCCTCACAGTGCTAGGGACCTGGGTTTGATTCCCGCCTTGGGTGACTGTCTGTATGGAGTTTGCCCATTCTACCTGTGTCTGCTTGGGTTTCCTCTAGGTGCTCTGGTTTCATCCCACAATCCAAAGATGTGCAGGTCAGGTGAATTAGCTATCTTAAATTGTCCATAGTGTTAGGTGCATTAGTCAGGGGTAAATATAGGGTAGGGGAATGGGTCTGGGTGGGTTACTCTTCAGACAGTTAGTGTAGACTTGTTGGGCCAAAGGGCCTGTTTCTACACTGTAGGGAATCTTACCTAAATGCTGGCATTACTAGCAATCCCACTAGGTGATAAACTTTTAAAAAAAATAACTTTACTCTATCAGTTCTGTCAGTGAAATTTATTGTCTTCTGTTACACAATAATCTCACTGATATACTGTCCATAACTAGTTAACATCTAAAATAGTATTACGTGGACACAGGGGTATAGTGACAATGGACTAATAATCCACAACCCCAGGTTAGTGATCTAGGGGAAGGGTTCCAATTCTATTATTGCAGATCATTACATTTTAATACAATTTGAAAAATATCTGTAAGTTGAAAATGAGTCAAATGATGACCATGTAACCATTACTGATTGCCATGAAAACCCATCTGGTTCACTAATGGCTTGTAGGGAAGGAAATCTGCTGTCCTAACCTGTAATAGCCTGTACTGTGATGCCAGACCCACAGAAATGTGGTTAACTTTTACCTGCTTTTTAGGCAATTAGCCATGGGCAATGAATGCTGGCCCACCCAGCAAGTCCAAAATTTGAACAAATACAATTTAAATATTCTTACTCATACTAATTAATGAGCAAATAACTTAACTTCAGAATTGTGACTTTGGAATGATTGACCTCTCACTAACCTCTGGCCATCAACAAATGCCAAAATTGGTGAATATCTCTGCATAAAAAATTGAAGATGTGTATGAATGAATTAACATTAATTTACAAATTAATTTACAATATTAACATTAATTTACAATATTAATTTTTCATATAAAGAGAAAAAAATCAAACCTTTATGAGATGTGCTAGATAGAAGGACATGGTATTTGATAATTAGTGTAGACTGATTGTTCAACAAGAACTTAATAGAATTGATTCAGGCAGAACTTAAAAATAATATCACATCACCTTCTCCCTACCTCTCCCTTATCTTTGATGGCTTGCATTTCCCTTATGGGATTTGTACGTAAAGGGCTCAGTTGGAATCATGAGTGATTTACCACAGGTGGATAATAGAAGGGAAAAAAAAACCATAGTGATTTAATGATGAGAAAATAAACCATTCAAGTTGTAATCCAGAGAATAAACTTGACAGATTTGTTGAATATACCATTAAAAGGTGTAAAGAGTGAATGTTGGAAATGAAAAAAAAACATTAGTACATTTACCCAGACATCCTCCAGAGAATACAAGTGGCTGAAATGTATGACCAGTTTTACAATTTCCTTTGTTTGCTGATCGAATGAGCCTAATGCTAAATGTAAGTATTCTATTCAAGAAAGAAGGGACCTCGAGAGCAGATCATAGGTCAGTCAGATTAATATCTTTCATAGGGAAAATTCTGGAATCCATTATTGAAGTTTAGCAGAGCACTTAGAGAATCTCAACGCAATCATACAGCGTTCAATGGTTTTGTGAAAGGGAAATCGTGTTTCACTAATTTATTGCAGTTCTTTGGGAAAGAACTGAGCAATGTCTATAAAAAGGAATCTGGAAATATGGTGTACTTAGATTTCTAGAAAACATTTGACAAAATGCCCTATTCAATGATTGCTATTCAAAATAAGACCTCATGGTGTATGAAGTAAAATAGAGGATTGATTGGCTAACAGGAAGCAGACTAGGCATAAATGGGTCATTTTCATGTTGGCAAGATATAAAAGTTGGAAGACGAATGCTCAAGCCTTAATAATTTACAATCTGTCAGTTTCCTGCGTGAAAATATCATATAAGTAGTACTAAATTTACTGTTGGCGTAACAATAAGCATGAAAGTACATTGTGCAGATGACAGAGGGAGTTTGCAAAAGGATATAGACAAGTTAAATGAGTGAGCAACTGTTAGGCAGATGGAGTGTCATGTGGAAAAATGTGAACTTGTCTACTTTGGGAGAATGAATAGAAAAACAACAGGTTACTTAAGTCGACAGTGATTGCGGATCTCTGAGGTACAAAGATTCCTGGTGCAGGAATCACAAAGAAAAGCATGTAGGTATAGCAAATGATCAGTACAGCCAATGGAATAGTCATTTACTGCAAGGAGAATGGAATATACAAGAATGTGAAAGTAGGAATGTGAGTTGGAGTTATATAGGACATCGGTGAGTTAACATACAGATTATTTATGCCGTTTCTGCCCCCTTATTTAAGAAAAAAGATAATTATGTCAGAAGTAGTTTTGAAAAATTACAACTGATTTATTGGATCAGGGAGTTTTGAGAAAGGGTTGAACTGGTTGGGTAGGCTGTATAGGTTGGGGCTATTTTCCCTAGAGGTTGTGGGGTGACCTTATATAGGTTTATAAAATCTTGAAGGACATGGACAGGATGAATAGCAAAGATACTTTTTTTCTAGGGTAGGGGAGTCCAAATCTAGAGGACATAGGTTTAGGGTGAGAGAGGAAAGATATAAAAAGATCGATGGGACAACATCTTCATGCAGCGGGTGGTGCGTGTATGGAATGAGCTGCCAGAGGCTGGTACAATTAGAACATTTAAAAGGCAACTAGATAGGAATATGATTAGGGAGGGTTTAGAAGGATATGGGCCAAATTCTGGCAAATGAGGCTAGATTCATTTATGATATCTGGTCAGCATGGATGAGTTGGACTGAAGGATCTGTATTCATGCTGTACATCTCTATGATTCTGTGTATCCTTTGGACTTTAGAACAATGAGAGGCAATTTTATTGAAACATAAGGGATCCTAAGGCAATTTGACAAGACATGCTGAAAGATATGTTACAGATACAAGAGGGTCATGGTTTAAAAAAATAAGCAGCCTCTCATTTAAGGAGATGAGATTACTTTTTCGCTCAGAGGATCATAAATCTGTGGAACCCTCTTCCCTGGACTGTGTGGTGGGAGGGTCATTGAATATTTTTGAGGTGGAGGGAGATAGATTCTTGACCAGAATGGGAGTCAAAAAATATTGGGGAAGTCAGGGAAGTGTAGCTGAGACCACAATCAGATGAAACATAGTTCCATTGAATAGTGGAGGATGCCAAAGTGGGCCCTTTATGGAGGGCCCTTCAGGCTAGCCCACCTCCAAATTCACATGAATGAATGTTTTCTGTCTTAAGGTGATGTCTCCACATTCTTATCTGGTGAGGCAGGCAAATCAGGCAGGTGGGGGTTGGTGGGGAGAGTGGAGCAAACCAAGGACTGTCAAAGATAAGGGTCCTTGCGGAAAGCAGAGAGGGGTGGGGAGGGGAAGATGTTCTTGGTGGTGGGGTCTAGTTGGACTTGGCGGAAATGTTTAAGGATGATGCAACGGATGCAGAGACTGGTAGGGTAGTAGGTGAGGACAAGGGGTCTCTGTCTTTAGTGCATTTGGAGGAGATTTAGAGCAATGGAACGGGGAATGGAGGTGGTGCAGCAGAGAGTTATCTGGATGACGGACAGAGGAAAAGCACGTTCAAAATAGGCGGACATCTGGGATGCTCACGAGTGGAATGTCTCCTCGTTCGAGCAGATGCAACGGAGGTAGAGGAATTGGGAGAATGGGATGGAGGTGTAGGCCAGGTAGTTATGAGAGTCTGTAGGTTTATAGTAACCATCCATCTGGAGACTGTTGCCAAGGATGGGGGCAGGAGGCTGGAAGAACACAGCAAGCCAGGCAGCACCAGAAGAGAGAGAAGTCAACGTTTCGGGTGTAACCCTTCTTCAGGACTAGGGTTGGATGTGGGGGCAGCTGCAGATAAAGGGATGGTAGGAGCAGGGTGGTGAAGTGGGGATAGGTGAAGATAGGTAGAGAGTACGATCTGGTTGGACAATGGGAGGAATGAATCTAGATGGTGGCAAGGAGCAGTGGAAGAGATGAGGAGGGATAACTCCCTCCCCTTTCTTGACCTCTCCATTTCCATCTCCAGTGACAGTCTCCAGACAGGCATTTGCTGTAAGCCCACAGACTCCTATAACTACCTGGACTACACCCCCTCCCACCTAGATTCCTGAAAGACCTCCATCCCATTCTCCCAATTCCTCCAACTCCGCTCGGATGAGGAGACATTCCATGCACGAGCATCCCAGATGTCCACCTATTTTGAACAATGTGCTTTTCCTCCCTCCGTCATCCAGACAGTCCTCCCCCGCACCATCTCCATCCCCCATTCCACTGCTCTAAATTCCCCCCAATGCAATAAAGACAGAGACCATCACCACCAAGAACATCTTCCCCTCCCCACCCCTCTCTGTCTTTCATAAGGATCCTTCCCTTTGATAGTCCTTGGATTGTGCCGCTCTCCCCACAGACTACTCTCCCAACCCCTCGCCGAACCCCCAGGTACCTTCTCCTGCAACCAGGAAAGGTGTAAAACTTGCCTGTACACCATCCCCATCATCTCATGCAGGGCCCCAAACAGTCCTTCCAGGTGAGACACCGGTTCACCTGCCTCTCCTCCAACCTAGTTTACTATGTCCGGTGCTCCCGATGTGGTCTTTTCTACATCAGGGAGATCGAACATAAACTTAGGGAACAGCTCACAGAGCATTGCAGTCGAGTTCACAAGGGCCGGCCGGAACATCCTATCACCACGCATTTCAATTCTGTTAACCACTCCCTTTCAGACATAACCATCCTTGGCCTCCTCCATTGCCACAACGACCCACAGCACAAATTGGAGGAACAACAGCTCATCTTCCTCCTGGGCAGTCTACATCCCGGAGGACTCAACACTGAGTTCTCTAGTTTCACATAACTTCCCTTCCCATTCCCCGACTCTCCTCCTAGCCCCTTCCCCTCCCTTCCACTGCTCCCTGCCACCAACTGGATTCATTCCTCTCACTGACCAATAGACAATAGACAATAGGTGCAGGAGTAGGCCATTCTGCCCTTCGAGCCTGCACCACCATTCAATATGATCATGGCTGATCATCCTTAATCAGTGTCTCAATCAGATCCCCTCTCAGTCTTCTAAACTCAAAGGTATACCAGGTCATACCCTCTACCTGTCTTCACCTGTCCCCACTTCACTACCCTGCTTCCACCACCCCTTTATCTGCTGCTCCCCCCCACACCTACCTCCAGTCCTGAAGAAGGGTTACACCCAAAATGTTGACTTCTCCACCTCCTGATGCTGCCTGGAAAAGTTGTAAAAGCAGCCTGAATCAGAAATGCAGAGAACCATCAACAAGGTGTGGTGAACCAAATAGAAATAATCCTCAGCTAGGGAGAAGGGAAGAGAGTGACATGCCTTGATGAATAACCTGAATCCAGCATGAACACGAGAGATGTACAGGCATGAATAATGATCTTGAAGATAAATTAGAAGTTCAAATAGAAGAACCAAGATTAATTTAGATAAATGTGAAGTGTTACATTTTGGGAAGGCAGTCAGGACAGGACTTATACACTTAATGGTAAGGCCCTGGGGAGTGTTACTGATCAGTTCCTTGAAAGGGGATTCGCAGCTAGTTAGGGTAATGAAGAAGATTTTTGGTGCACTTGACTTTATTCGTCAGTGCATTGAATATAGGAGTTGGGATATTATGTTGCAGTTGTGCAGGGCCTGGGTTAGGCCACTTTTGGAATACTGTGTTTAGTTCTGGTCTTCTTGCTATATGAAAGATGTTAAATTTGAAAAGGTGCAGAAAAGATTTACAGGGATGTTACTTGGGTTGGAGGGAGAGGCTGAATAGGCTGAGGCTATTTTCCTTGGAGCTGAACTAATAGAGGTTTATAAGATTGTGAGGGGCATGGATAAGGTGAATAGCCAAGGTCTTTTTCCCAAGGTAGGCTTGTCCAAACTAGAGGGCATAGCTTTAAGGTGAGAGAAGAAAGATATAAAAGAGACCTGAGGGGCAAATCTTTCATGCAGAGTGATATGTGTATGGAATGAGCTGCCAGAGAAAGTGGTGGACGCTGGTACAATTACAGCATTTAAGAGGCATCTGGATGGGTATATGAATAGAAAGGATTTAGAGGGACATGGACCAAATGCTGGCAAACAGGAGTAGATTAATTTAGGAAATCTGGTCAGCCTGGACGAGTTGTACCAAAGGATCTGTTTCCATGCCACCTCTATGACTCTATAATTGGAAATTCTTATCAAAATTGAATTGGAAAATGTTTGCATTCCATGCAATACAGAGACACGGGGGAATTTAGGAGAACTTGCACATTGAATAAAAAGGACTTTTAAATTATTATAGTTGAATGTCAAAATACCTCAATGAAGTTCTTAATACAGTCAGGGATTTCATTCAGCAGAAAACTTATCTTGCCTTTTCAAAGGACAGGGTGAACTCGATTGTTCATTTGGATGTCTGAAAACCAGGTCTTAAATAAACTGTAGACAAGGAAGAAAATTGTGATCAGATGTTAACACCACAGCAGAATGTTTCAGAGCTTTCTGTTAAAAGTGGAGGCTCTGAAACTAGTACCAAAACAAGCTCTGGGGATAATCTGGTGGCCAACCTCGAAGGAAAGCAGGTGAAACTTCTGAATCCAGAAATAAGAAGATCCACAACAGGAAACTGCTCATATTGTAGTCCATAACAGCCAGTCCTCAAAAGCTAGATGGACTGCTAGAATTTAACAGTGCTGTTCATGACATAGCACACGAAACGCATTGTAAAATATTTGGATTGATAACAAATGCAACCCAGGGTTCAGACCGTACAAAGTTCTATACTGATTCTTTTAAAAATCAACAGGGGAAACGCAAAGTTAATAGATAATCTTTGAACCAAGGATATGGCAAAACTGGATGGACTATGTAAAAGTGAAAAACAGATCTCACGAGAAGATTGAAAGAAAGTCTAACTTTCAAAAAGCAATTAACTCTCACCTATTCCTGACCTTCAGTTCTATTTGAACCTGCACCACCCCTTTTTCAACACCATAAAATCCATCATGTACCTATCAGTCATTAGTTCTGTGGATTAAAAATATTAGACTTGAATTGTTAATTCTGTTTCTCTCTCTCCACAGATACTGCTATACCTGCTAAGATTTTCCATTCCTTTGTTTTTCACATAACACTACAGTAAGCTCTTGTTTTCAAAGCCTTTGGGAGTCTAAGAACACATGTAAATTGAACTTTAGAAGCTAACTGTCTCTTTTAGTTGGTTTGTTCTGTGGTAGCCCTTGTCTGGTGCTATTAAAAGCTTTATTTGCAATATCTGACAGAAGGGAAACATTGCCTGTGCGCTAATATGATATTTGTTGAGGTGTTTACAATGATTAAATAGTTGGAATGTTCAAAGAGCTGTGAGAAAGGTCTTTATTACAGTCAGGTTTTTTTCTTTTTAGGGGGCGTTGGTGGGAGAAATGGGATCATGCATGTACTTTGTGAAAATCCTACACTTTATTTTCACACATCGTTCCTTTTAGGTTAGGAATAAACTGGGAAATGTTATGAAAAAGGTTTAATTGGTTTTGTGATAATTGAATCAATAGGTTCCAAGAAATGCTTACGTGATCTGAGAATGGAATGGAGATTAATAGTCAAGGTAAATAGAGGGTAAATAGAAAGACAATTGCAGTGGTTTTAGGTTCCAGTGTGTTGAACACTTCAGAACAGACTGCAAACTCATATGGGAGGAAGCAAGCAAAGTGTTCTCTGAAAGAAATTGTTTTCTGTTTTTGAACTGATCCTGGTGGTGAAGCAAATCATTGAGAACAGGCAGAGACAATTACTTTGCACTTATTAGTTAGTAAGGAAAGAAAGCTGACAGTAGAAAGAACAATGGTTTGTCTATTGGGCTACACCTATTAGATGCTGCCAAACTGCATAAAGTTGTCCTGAAGATTCCTTATCATCTGGACTGTGGGACCTGAGTAAGTGAGTGTTCTTTGATGTGTATCTTGTTGGTGGCAAATGTGTTTGAGGTATTTGAATTAAATGCAGTTGTTGGTTAATGCAGCTGAAGATCAAAAGGAGCGCCAAGTGCAAGTCCTTTATAGTGGAAGCTTTGGCATCAGCTGGCTGCACTGAATTAGCATACAAATTGCACAACGTGTATCAGAACTGCACTGCTTGACAAAAACCCAACATATTGAACAAGTTCCTTCACCAGTAAAATCATGAATAAGCCAGTGTTCGTATCACAACGTTCAACAAAAATTCAGGCCAGTGTTTTAAACATTACCAGCATTACAAAAAAAAGTAAAAGCAAATACACATAAAAATAAACTTATCAATGAACAAACCGAGTTTTATTTCAAAATTAATAGCCGATTGCACAGTTTTTTCATCAGTTGATATGAAAAATTCACCAATGAAAAGTGACAGGCCAGAGATATTATCATGAGGCTATTAATCCAGAGACTCTGTTACTGTTTTGGGGACACGGGGATTGTAGGTCTATGTACAGCGTGTTGCCTGTAGCCATTCAAAAAAGGCAGCTCACCATCAACTTCTCAATGGCAACGAGGTATGGTCAAACGATGACCATATCCCATTGGTGATTTTTTTTAAAAATGCAAATACTTATGAGTGACTATACAAACAAGCATACACACATAATTATCTGCATGTACATAAATTAATTACAAAATGTTGCTGGTACTTATCATCACTTCTTGCTTAAGAAAAATAATTACATTGCTGTCCTGTTAAATTAAAAATTGTGATTAATTTTTATACCTACTCAGTATAATTGAGAAAACTTGTAATTTCTATAAATTGTCTGTGTTGCTTTAAAGAATGCTTTAACTGATTGCATCATTTATAACGAGACTGATATTATTTTTAAAAATACTGGTCCATGTGACCTGGAGACACTTCACCTGTAACAATTATCAACAGGAAGGAAGCTAAGATAAGGAAGCCTCATACCAAACACAAACAGAAGCTACAATAGTGAAAATTGGAGAATGAAAACGATCACTTATTCAAAAGTTCCAAGGGGTCTGTGGGAATTGGGCAAAAAGGTTTAACTCTTCAAAGCTAATGAGCTGAGTATTTTGCAATAAGTGGCCAATCTGTGAACTTGAGCTCATTAAAAAGGATCTCTGGAAAGCTACCTCATCATGACTGTCATGACTCAAGGAAGAAAGGGTTAACTGAAAATTTTCTTGCTGTTATTAATCATTAATAAAATGGAGAGATATAAAATATTGTCCAATTGTGCTTGTAAACAACCTTACCTGAGTAAGAAATGATATATTATGGAATTGTAGTTATATGGTGTCACAAGTCTGCAAGGTGTGATATGGATGCTGCTTATTGTGTTAGGCATTAAATAATTTATTTAAAGTGACATTTTTACTGTTGAACTATCATTGGCCTGTTAATTCGGGTTCAATTTATCTTAGTTCTGATTCTGTGCAACATCTGAGGAGGGAGAAACAAGGTTAATGTTTATGTCTATGGCATTGAAGAAAGATTATTGAGCAAAAACAGTTAATTTTTTCTGCCTCTCTCCATTGGTGCTACCAGACCTGCTCAATTTTTCGAGCATTTTCTGGTTTTATTACAAAAAAAGTATAATCTTGTTGTAATTCTGTTGCTTTGGATTCATTCAATAAATTTTGTCATTTTGTGTACGGTTCTTCCTTGGTGATCAGAACATAATTGAGTTTTAAGATATTTCTTAACTTCAATGTACAAGTGTTAACAGATTATCTTAATAAATTTGTCAAATACAAACCAAAAGGGATACTCACCTCCCACATGAATTGCTATTCAACTTATAATTCATGTCCATTCCCTGAAAGGTTTGGTTTCCTTCACACAGGATTTTCTACTAATGGAGCACCCCTTCTATATTCTCTAGAAAAAGTAGCTTTTGTGTATGAACAGATTTTGTGAATATAAACTTACTCATGCAAACTAATGACACTATAATTTCCAAGATAAGCACGATAACCACAGTGCTTTAAAATTGTGTATATTTTGTAGACATTGTTGAAATAAGCATGTAGTTCCTTCTTTTATTGAACTGTAGGCATACAGACCAATTGTTGGCAGTTGCCACCTGCAAATCTCTATTTATTTTACCTAATACCTTTTTTTTAGAAGGTTAAGCGAATTAAAGCTGCAGATGATTTACACTCAGTCATGGCCTGAAAGCAGATTGCCTAACTGCCGGCATTGATTCTGGTGTGAACTTGATCTTGTGGGTAGTGAGGAAAAACAATCATCAGAAGCTGCTGGATTCCTCAGTTACTCAGGCAAATACGAGTTGTTTCCATCAATGGGCCTCAATTGCAATATTCAAATTTCGATTGAACTAGTTGTGGCTTTCACAGTAAATAACTCCTCCAGGTTCAATTTCAACTTATCCAGTCATGATCTTTATTCCCTTTAAATATGAAGCATTTCCAACAACCAAATAATCCACTCTGGGAAATTCCCTTCATGTCCATCTGTCATATCCCAACATTCTGTCAGGTTGTAAATTGTAAAATGTCCTAAACATGACCCTAACTTTAAGCCAACATCTTTCCAGCATCATATCTTAATCTTTGTCTCTGACATCTTATTAAGTATTAAATATTGACTTCTAGATGGTTTGCCTCTTGGTTTCAGAAATTCTTCCATGATAGCCATTACTATAAAATTTCAAACAGTGACAATTTACTACAGGAAAACAACAATTTTAGTAAACAGTAGATAGAGGTCACATGACCAAATGTCACTTGATCATGTGTTACTTGACTAAGTGAAGTTGATAATTCCATCATTTTGACGAATAGCTGCTCCAGCATTTGCTGTCAAATCTCCATAGCCTCATGTTATCAACATCACAGAGATTTGACATTTAATTGGCCTTTCCAAGTTCCCAAGTTCCTATTCCAGGTCAAAGTCAAGGTTCTGTCAAACATTCACTGTAACCTCTCAGCATTTCTTGAGTCTTAAATAAATAGATTCACCAGAGGTCCACAATAACACAAAATGGTAACTACTTTTGTCTTAACTGGGTGGGAAATAAGTTCCGAGTAGGATGCATGAAGGCTTCTTGAGGACTTGGACATGCTAACTGAATGGCTTAGAACATGACAAAGGAATATAACATTAAATTATTATTATCCATTAAATTATTCACTTTGGAAGAAAAGACTGATAGAATATGTACAAAGAAGCATAGACAATAAGAGCAAGATGAGGTCATTCAGCCCTTTGAAACTGCTCTGCAATTGACGTTTAATGATTTGGTCCCTTAGAAAATGAAGAATATATCACAAGTACAAAAGACGTTCATGGGACAAATCCCTGGGATGGTGGGATTGTCTTATGGGGAGATTGTGTCTGTATTGGGGGCAGTACCTGTCAGGAACAAGTTGAATCTTTTGGAAACAGTAGAGACAGGTGACACTGCCAGTCCAATCAAAAGTTGGCATGGAGGCAGAGCCAAGGGGTCAGACATCGCACAGAGCCGTGGTGATAGGGGACTCTATAGTGAGAGGAACTGAACGGGATTTCTGTGGCAACAGGCGGGATTTGAGGATGGTGTGTTGCCT
>NC_057718.1:53053300-53081816 GCF_004010195.1 Chiloscyllium plagiosum
CCAGAAGGCAGTGGAGGCCCAGTCTCTGGATCCGTTTAAGAAAGAGTTGGATAGAACTCTCAAGATAGTGGAATCAATGGTTATGGAGATAAGGCAGGAACAAGATACTGAGGATGATCAGCCATGACCATAATGAATGGTAGTGCAGGCTCGAAGGGCAGAATGGCCTACTCCTGCACCTATTGTCTATTGGCTATTGTATTGCCTTGAGTTCCACAGTGAAAGGAGGAAAAACAGTGTGGTTCAAAAACATAGTAAAAGTTCAGTAACATTTCAGATACACTTTCAAACTGCATAAGACCAGTTTGCTATTGCTAACTGGCTAGGGCGAAGGGAATTAAGATATATTGGTAAGAACATAGCTGCTATCTCAAATGGAATGAAAAGTGGTGTACTGATGTAGACAAAATTAATTGTAATTGGGTAGAATAATGAAGTAGTATATGCAGCTTCATGTAACTGGATTGCTGTACCAGCTTGGGATTACCTGGGAAAGACATATTCACAAACCAGTGCAATCTCCAACCTTGGATGGATATAGTTCTCCTTGCATTGATGAGAATTACAACTAGTGAACAAAGAAACTTATCTGATCACTGTGAGGCAGAATCTTTTCCCCCTTTACATAGAATGAGGGATAACCTCATTAAAACTTCAAAATGCTCAGAGGGCAGGATAGGGGAAATATAGACAAGATGTTTCCCATGGATGGCAAGTTTCAACCCAGGGGGTGTAATCTCAGGAAATCTTAGACTGAGATGACAACAATGTGGGTAAACCTTTGGAATTTTCAACCCCAGATGCCTCTGGAAGATGAATCATTGAACACATTCAAAACCGAAATTCATTGATTTCTGCAATCTAATGGCCTCAAGGGATGTGGAAACAGGTTTTGAAAGTGGTGTGATGATCAGCAATTATCTCCTTGAATGGCAGAACAGGCTCATTGTGATGAATAGCCTACTCCAGTTCCTACATTCCATGATAGTAAAGAGGCATATGGAGACTCCAGATCATGGGAGTAAATTACCTAAGCTTTCACTGCAATGAATATTAGAAGGAATAAAATCCACCTAAATATTTATGTTGTGGAAAAAGCAGTAGAGTATAATATTCCCATTTCAAATTTGTGCACATTATGCAGTGGTAATTCCATAAGGCTAAAAATCTGGTTTATTCTAAAAGTGTTTCATTTTTACAACTCCTCTGTTGTGATTTTCATCCAAATGATTTTAACATTGATTTGCTCATTGAATGGGCTGGCTGTAATTACTATTAAATTATTTAGTACTCCATCAGACTAATCATGATTAACATCAGTCTAAGAAGCACTGCTGCTGAAAATAAGGTTGAATTTTTTAGCAAGATTTCGAAGGTCAGAGTACACTCCTGATCAATATTGTCCAATGTGAATTTCTGTGCTGGCCCAATGAGTACAGCAGTCAATGCCAATGAAATGCCATTACCCTGTAAAGAATGTTTCTGGCTCTACCAAAAGGCATGCCCATGCTCTAGTGCCAAATTTGATCCAAATATTGAGATGCACAAGCAAAATATCAGTTTTAATTGATCGCCTTGCGCATTGTTTGTCTTAAACTATACTGCTTTCAGATGAACTGATCAAACGCACCCACAAGATAAAAGTCATCACTCAACAGAGGACACATTCTTTCTCACAACCTTGGACCTGAAGATAAAAATTATAGGAGTTTGGTGTTAATTTATAATGCATAGAATAAGGTCATTTCCTTCATCAATGCAAAATGTGTCCTGTAAATGGATTCGCATGGCTGCAACAACCTTTTGGTTCACTTTCACAGCACAAAGGTAATTCATTGTATTTGATCAGCCAGTTCATTTTTCACGTAAAAAATTTAGAAAAGGTAAATTTTAAAATGCATCATTCAATGCTGACAATGTAAGGTGTTGTTCATTAAGTGAAAAGGAATGAGCAACAGAATGAAGAGATCAAACAGTGGACCTATGCTGAAGAAATGCCTGATCTATATAAATGACAAGTATGGTACCCTTATTTTTGCTGAACATTTAATGTGTTGCTGGAAAAGCGCAGCAGGTCAGGCAGCATCCAGGGAACAGGAGAATCGATGTTTCAGGCATAAGCCCTTCTTCCTGCTGAGCTTTTCCAGCAACACATTTTCAGCTCTGATCTCCAGCATCTGCAGACCTCACTTTCTCCTGAACATTTAATGTCTTGCATGGAATTAAATCCATCATAACAATTACGCTTCTCTGGCACTAGTTCTCTAATTCTTAGTCAAATGTTTCTTGAAGGTTTGGAATAAATCGTTATTGACGAACTGACTGATGTGAATGTTTATTTCAGATGGATGCTCATTCAAAACAAGTCAATTGAAATGTATTATGGTGTGCACAACACCTGAATTGTGCCCAGGTAGAGGGAGGAGAAGATTTTTTTAAAAAATTATCCTCACTTCCTTATTCTACTTTTTCCTATCTTTTCTTTGCAATACTCCTGACACTGCATGACTTTCATTATAGGTGCGCTTTCTTTCTGAGGTTGAATGGTGGAGGGAATCATTAACCAGGCTTAGAACTGTTATCTCTTGTCCAAGAGTGTGGTGCTGGAAAAACAAAGCAGGTCAGGCAGCATCCTAGGAGCAGGAGAATCGATGTTTCGGACATAAATCTTTATCAGAAAGAATTATGCTCAAAACATCAATTCTCCTGCTCCTCGGATCCTGCCTGACAGACTGTGCTTTTCCAGCACCACACTCTCGACTCTGATCTCCAGCATCTGCAGTCCTCAGTTACTCCTTGCTATCTCTTGTCACCCAGCAGTCATCCTCTGGTCCTTTATGCTTATCCAAAGTTGATAAGTAAGGTGACTGGTGCAGAATAAACACATTGTGTTTAACACACGTCATAAAGATCCATCAAGAAGATCTTATGATTATGGTTACCCACCAACTGGACATCAATAGAGTGGTCACCTGGCACTTGCTAAGCATATCCCAATTAACATGCAAAGCACACAGACACCTGTATGTGCAGTTATTTGCACTCTACACGATGGGAATTCCTGGTAACCAGAGAGATCCCTGTTCTAACTTCTCCTTATTTTCTTTAGTCAGTAAGCAGTAGAATTATGGAACTGTACAGCATGGAAACATATCCGAATTGTCCTTGCCAATCAGATATCTTAAATTGAACTAGTCCCATTGCCAACATTTGGCCCATATCTTTCTAAACCCTTCCTTTTCATGTACCCATCAAGATGCCTTTTAAATGTTGTAATTGTACCACTTCCTATGTTGAATGTCTTGCTGAAGACCATACAAACAATGTCTACTGCTCTGCCTTTCTTAGACTTCTTTGTCACCCCTTCACAAAACTCAGGTTAGTGAGACATGATTTCCCACACACAAAGCCATGTTGTTCATCTCTCATCAAATGAATGTAAATTCAATCAAAATTTTCTTTCCAAATGAATGTAAATTCAATCCCTCAGGATCCCATCCAATAACTTACCCCCTACTGATGTCAGGCTCACCAGTCTATAGTACCCTGACTTTTCCTTACCACCTTTCTTAAATAATGGCACCACATTATTTCAGTAAGGCATTTGATAAGGTTCCCCAAGGAAGACTATTGCACAAAATATGGAGGCATGGGATTGAGAGTGATTTAGCGGTTTGGATCAGAAATTGGCTAGTTGAAAGAAGACAGAGCATGGTTGTTGATGGGAATTGTTCATCTTAGAGTTCAGTTATGGTGGTATACCACAAGGGATCTGTTTTGGGTTCACTGCTGTTTGTCATTTTTATAAATGACCTGGATGAGTGTGTAGAAGGATGGGTTAGTAAATCTGCGGATGACATGAAGGTCGGTGAAGTTGTGGATAGTGCTAAAGGATGTTGCAGGTTACAGAGGGACATAGATAAGCTGCAGAACTGGCCTGAGAGGTGGCAAATCGAGTTTAATATGGAAAAGTGTGAGGTGATTCACTTTGGAAGGAAAAACAGAAATAAAGAATACTGGACAAATGGTAAGATTCTTGATAGTGTAGATGAGCAGAGAAATCATCGGCGTCCATGTACATAGATCCCTGAAAGTTGCCACCCAGGTTGATAGGATTGTTAAGAAGGTATATGGTGTATTAGCTTTTATTGGTAGTGGAATTGAGTTTTTGAGCCGCGAGCTCATGCTGCAGCTGTAAAGAGCTCTGGTGTGGCTGCATTTGGAGTATTGCGTGCAGTTCTGGTCACTGCATTATAGGAAGGATATGAAAGCTTTGGAAAGGGTTCAGAGGAGATTTACTAGGATGTTGCCTGGTATGGAGGGAAGGTCTTATGAGGAAAGGCTGAGAGACTTGAGGCTGTTTTCAATAGAGAAAAGTAGGTTGAGAGGTGACTTAATTGAGACATATAAGATAATCAGATGGTTAGTTAGGGTAGACAGTGAGAGCCATTTTCTCGGATGGTGATGGCTAGCACGAGGTCTTCCACCTGTTGACAAGATGTGAACAGATTCTTGAGTAGCTGAGTCTGTCAACTAGAATGAGAAGAAGGTATCCACTCGATCAACAGCACACAAGGTCTCTGTGTCCCTCTGTTCAGTAAAGCCACTTAAAGCTGAGGACACCATTTTTTCTTTTCTTTGGCAGCTATTGTCAGCTCTTACTTTTAATCAGTAAGTCAGAGACTTATTGCAAGTGAACCAGCAACCCTGTGCCTCTTACAAACCAATTTAAACATCCACTTGATTGAATAGCAGCATTCTGACCAGCATAGGTGTCATCTCAGCAATTCTGTGAACTGAAATAATTAATGCTTCACCAGTACTTCCTTCCGTTCATTACCTTTTTTAATGCTGTATTTATGTGTGTGTGTGTATATGTGTGTGCGTAAAGGGTAGTGGATGAGAAGTCTAGAGTTACATGCTGACTGTTCATCACAACTTATAGATAAATGTTATTCACCTGTTATAAATAGTTGTTTTTGTTAAGTATAGAAACTGGATTCATGCTTTCTGTCACTATGGGTCTAAAAAACTATGAAATTAGGAAATCCTTGTGCATTTTTCAAACACGTCTTTAATTTTTGTGATGACTTTGGGAGTAGTGAGTCTTGATTTCAATAGCACCACCCCAGTGAGACATGATACTATGTCCTCCTGAAATGCAGACCTTTCAAACACTGCTCTTAGCTCAGATAAAGATAAGAACCCAATTTCCTAAAGACCCTTTCTGGATAGTTCTTCTACTGAAAGCCTTCCTCCTTCTCCTTCTGTTCAGTGTTTCACCTCTCTGATAATTGTGCTCCCTGTTTACTCTCTGCAGCCCAACAAGCAATGAAATTATAGCCCCCATTGCTAAAGAAATTTTCTTCAGATAGAAAGAAATACAACTCCCTAATATCCTTGTCAAGATTCAGCATTTCTTTTTAGTGAGTCCAAACATTTAGCAAAGCATCTTCAATGTAACATATTAAGTTACCAACACCTCAGCTAGTATTTGCAAGCTATTATTGTTTACAAACTTGCCTTTGGGATAGGGTGAGAGAAGGACTTAAGGCAGTGCAACTTAATGCATGTGACTAAGACATAACTTTCATTTATGTGGCATCTTTCGCAATCCCAAACCTCCAATGACAATGTTTTACAGTCTTTACAACCTTCTAGATGTGCAGCAATTATTGGGTGACCATTATATGACAGGAAATGCAAATACCAAATTGTGAACAGCAAGTTGCCACAATCAGCTTGATAACTGTGATAATGATGAAAAAAATCTATTTTTGTGTTGTTAGTTGCCAGATAAATAATAGCCAGGACACTAGAGAAAGCTGCTCTGCCTGGCTTCAAAATATGCCATTGAGTATTTTACTTTGACTTGAGAAGGCTAATGGAATCTCAAATTTGCTTTCTTGTCCGATAGCATTGCAATGGAGGATCAGCATTTATTTGTGCTCAAATTTTGTACTGGGACTTGACCACACAACTTTCTGATCCAGAGGTAACAATGCTACCAACTCAACCACAGCTAGCACTCAGAAGAGGCTGTTACCAGGACCTGTGAAATCCAAAATGACAAAATGTGTGACAAATTAGCATTAAAGGCTGTTTGATATCAGGAGCACCCTCTATTAGTACTCCAGATATAAGCGTGACGGTGTATTGTCATTCAGGATGCACAACATGGGCCTTGCCCTAAGTTGTCTGAAGCATCACACAGCTCAATTTCATGGCTAAAGGCTGTCTTTCACTGAACTTCCAAGTAACACAACAAATAACCAGAAACCATACTAAGTTTCACTGCACTTATTTAAACATTCCAGGTTTTTTTCTGAATTTTGAAAACAATACACTCCGCTAATTAATCTTGTAACTTCAGTTTGAATAATTTAAATCCAACACCATTTTGAAATGTGAAGGTTCATATTGTGAGAAAGAAAAATAATCGCAACAACTGTAATTAGACGGCGAGTTTGGTTAGAAAGTAAATTGAGAAATAGTCATTAATAAAATGATGCAGAAATAAATGCGAAAATCAGAGAAATGTTGATCCTGTAACTTATCTAGTTTACACTCCTTTGCTAACTTAGTTGTTTGGCTTTAAGTACCTTGAAGATTTATATGGAAACAATTTCCAAAGTGGTGTTATACAGATGATAAGCGTGATGTCTACACTTCTAAATGTATCTCTTCTCAGTTCATTTGCATACGTTAAAATTAGAGTTGAAGATTCCCTGATGCAAATCAATTAAAATTTTCAGCTTTCACTATGAATTCTGTATACCTTAACCCATTCCAAATTGATTCCTATCTCCAGACTTTTTTTTTCAAAAATGACTTTAGTGGACAATGAAAAAGACAGCATTTTAAATTTTCAGATAATATTCAGCAAGGAGAATAACAGGGAAATAGAATGGAAGCTCATAATTTGGAGATACAATATTGAGATACACATCAGAGCAGTTTATGAAAATTATTCTTCAACTTTACAATTTTAGATGATCATATTTCAAAACAACCACTGCTAATGTATTAAAACAGCTGAGGTCTTTCACAGGAGTATTATAAAACAAAACATGACACCAAAGTAAGAAAATGTCAGGTTAGATTATCAAAGTGATAGTCAATGAGTTAAGTTATAAGAAGTTTCAAAAAGGAGGGGAGATGAGGGAAGGGAATTTCAAAGCTTTAAATCCAGGCAAATGAAGGCATAATCGTAAATGCTGAAGAGGCCAGAATTAGATAATTGAAGATATCATGGGAGGTTTTGGGAATATAGGAGAGGATTGGAAAGAGGTAAAGTTGTGGGAGAATTTGAAACAAGGATAAAATTTATAAAATCTAGATATTGCTTAACTGGAAACCAATGTTGGTCAATGCATAATAATTACAAGCAAGGACAAGAAAAAATGTAAGAATCATTCAAATTTTAATGAGAGCTATGTAGAAATTGACTGAGACTCATCTGTGGGCTTGAAGAAGTAATGCACTTGAATGCTGCATACATGAAAGGTCTTGGCTTTAATAGATAAGAACCAGGAGCAGGAATAGATAATTCAAATCCCTTGAACCTGCTCCCCCATTCAATACAATCATAGCTGATCTCATCTCAACCTTAACTCCACTTTCCTCTCCACCTGTCTTAACATTTAACCCATTACTAATTCA
This sequence comes from Chiloscyllium plagiosum, assembly GCF_004010195.1. NCBI lineage: Eukaryota > Metazoa > Chordata > Chondrichthyes > Orectolobiformes > Hemiscylliidae > Chiloscyllium > Chiloscyllium plagiosum. The sequence continues at coordinate 53,060,963 of NC_057718.1, forward strand.
AAAACCTGTCTATCTCCTCCTTAAATTTACTCAATGTCCCAGCATCCACTACATGCTGGAGTAGTGAATTCCAGATTCATGACCCGTGGAGGGAAGTAAACTCTCCTCTTCTCTGTTTTAATCCTGCTACCCGTTATCCTAATTTTCCAACCTCTCATTCTAGATTGCACCACCGAAGAAACATCCTCTCTATGTCCACATGCTACCAAGTAAGCTTTTGAAATCAGAAGCAATTCATCATTTCGAGATTTGAGCCAGATGCTTCACCATATTTCCGAACCACCTGGGCAAGAACCAGCAAAGTTGTATTTTATTTCCTGGATGTGCCCATTATGCCCATTGATGTAAATGCACACTGACTATAGAGATTTAATGCCATGAGCCAGAATCCCACCTCATTTAACGGTGGACTCTGACATCAATTCTATCATGTGATAGTTTCCTTCCTAGTGGAATAAAAAGGTTAACTATGCAATTAATTCTAATAATATTACCTGAGTGTGTGCATAACGAACTATGTCATGTTGACATCAGATCATTTGGAACTGTGAGCTGTATAAAGATGTCCTTTCTTCCTGTGTATATAAATAATAAAGGCTATTGAAATTCCTTCACAAATTTGTGAACTACCATTTATCAAAGACCTGGATGTGATCTTACTACATGGTAGAAAGCAGTGACCAGATGCACAGGATTGGAGGCAAACTTCAATGGAATGCAGACTAGCAGGAGAAAGGTACAATGGGTGAATGACATTATTCCAACAACATTTTTAAATATGTGCCTTTGTCTTTCCTGAACTCCTTTCTTCTCTCACACAAGATTTTCTAAAAAATGTTCCTCCTTATTGTTTACCTATTTGTCAGCAAACCTTCCTTTGTTGCTAGCCAGTGGTCTCCAGCTATCCGTATGTCTGATCCCACCTGTCAACCTGCAATTGCATCTGCCTGCTGCAAGCTGGCTGCTGAGTCCCAGCAGGTAAAATATCTTGAATCTTAAAGCTAACATCGTGACTGCATTTTGCACTGTCATCATCGTCTGTCCTTCTGAAACTTGCTGTGAGTTAAAACTGACCCTAGGGATTATGGATTGTATAGCATTAATTTATTTGGATAATTTGATAAGTGCTTTGAAGGGCATATCTTGAGAATATACCCTGAGAACTTATTGTTGTACTCTTTTGCGTACAAGTATGTTCTCTGTGTTGCTGACAAATATATAGCCTTTGAAAAGGAGATGTTATAGTCACTATATTCTGTTCAATGTGACTATGTGACTGATGAAACTGGATAGCAAGTTACTTTTCAGCACCTTATCATTCAGAATGATATGCCCAATATTAAATAATTTCATCATATTCTCACTAGTATCATCATAAATTGAAAACAAACACAGATTAATTTTAACACAGCTATCTTCTGAATAAGTAAAGCAATTGATCAGCGATAGGTAAATGCTTTTCTCTCTGCAATCTATTAAGTGATCTAAAGGAATTTCATCAACTATGTCTCATGTTATGGACAATTTCCTCCTCTGGTGTCCCCTTCAAATTTGGAAATGAAATAAATTATGTTTTTTTTTCTTTCTTCACCTGCCAGCTTTCCCTCCTGAAATTTCACCATTATTCTCTGTAGAGGCACACAGTTGTTCCCTGTTCAGCTCCATGAGCTTTCACAGTTTTTTGATATCAAATTTAAGTGATCATTCTTTGTACATGAGTCATAATATGTACTGTGACCTAAATGCTTTTCCATTGTGTGGTTCCATTGGAGCAGCTTTACTGCAAGATCTTTAATCCCTGAAGTACACCGTTCTAATCCCAGCAATATTCTTGCTCTCTATTGGACACTCACTGGTAGATAGGAAAATCTGATGCTGCTGTATTGTATTTAATTGCATTATTACAAATCAGAAAGCAAGCAATTGAAAGATTTACTGAAAGAGGTAGGTCTTAAGTATATCTGTACTGAACTCATTCTCACAGTCCTCAGTAGAGGTTTAGTTTTCAAACAAGTGGGAAGTGACAGAAAATCTTAACAGATGCAGGGGAAGAAATCTACAAAGAGAATGATATGGACCTAATGGAAGAAAATGAGCTCAGTGATCAATATCATTTCCACCAATCCTCTCTTGACAAGTCAGTAACAAAAACATTCAAAGAATTTAGATAGTCTTCCAGGGGAGAGCATGCAGTCACCGATTCTACCGTGAGGACAACATAATAAACATATTTCACATCTCCAATCCTTCACACTGCCTTGAAAACCAGTTATTATTCATATATATGCTCACACTTTTATATAAATAATTTAGACGTGGGATCAGAAGCACAATTTCAACATTTGCAACTATGTCAAGTCTCCCATATTGTTGAATAGTAAACTTCATTATGTAGAACAATGAGTTAAGAAATTTTGGCAGGAAAAAGTAGGGAGATCGTATACTGCTCATAAAGGAAGTATCTCAGTACTATTGAGGAAGAGGGAGCTATGGGATAGATGCACAGATATCTGTCATCTGTTAAACATTGTCCATAAGAAAAGTTATCAACTGGATAACTCGAGCAAATAGGCATCGATTTGAGTCATCTGTGGACAGTGACTTGGCTGATGACATACAGCCTGAAAGATCAGTGACACTGAATTGGTATTTACGGGAAATGATGGGATTCAGATCTACATCATAGTTTCACAAAAGAAATACGACATTTTCTTTGGCTCGTGTGAGGCTTTGATGTCTTTCTTGGAAGAATAAGTATATAGGTATTTGCTGGTGGATGTCAAAATGTGCCTGTATTACTAGTTTTCAGTCTCCTCTTCTTTCAGTCATTCTTCAAAAGAGATAAAACAAAAGATTAGTGAGGGTAACACAGGCAGTTTTTGTTGCATGAATGTTTGCAGCATAGGAAAAGAAGACCCAAGCACAATAAACAATGCTGAATCTATGAACAAGATTTAGATAAATATATATAAGTACACAGAGCAAGGACTCTAAAACTAAGTTACAATAAAGAAAATTCTCTATAATTCTAATTCTGCCTGTGAACAGTTGCCTAAGAATCCATACTAGGATTCTTAGCAATTGGCAGGTCAGAGAGAGCAATAGAGCAAAGCTGAACATCTCATGTGCCAGGAGCATTTATGTTTGATTTACATGGTCGAAAGTATTTGGGTAGATGTTTCCACCACTCAGTCTCACTACTAAATAAAAATGTTTGCCAGCACTATTGCATTGAGATTTCAGCAGAATGCCTTGCTAACCACTTTCCTTTTCTGCTCACCCAAAATTGATTCAACAAGCAAATGCACAGATGGATAACAGTACATCATTCTGATTGTCCACAAGATCAGTTGAGTTCAATCAGCATTTATTCAGTATGCACGTGTGCTTACGTTCTGACAAAATGCAGTAATCAGCAGCAAGCAATCTAGCTGACTATATTACTCTCTGACTTAACCTGGACCAGATCATTTGGCATTACCAGCTAATTCACTACAATCTGGAGAATTCTCATCTGTGTGCTTTAATAACATATCACCAGAGAGTTGGCATTATCCACTTGATCATTAAGACTTTGCATTTGGAAAGATGTCTTGACATGATGGTAGTTAGTTTAACAAAAATAATTGAAAGAGACATAGAAGCAAGCTCGAGAGGCTGAATAGCCTACTCCTATTCTTATGTTCCTTTGTTCCTGTTGTTGGCATTCTTAATATCGACGTGGAAAAGCGAGTCCATGGAGTAAGGAACTGGCCTTGTTGTTGAATTAAAAATCCACACTGTTCATTCTCTATGTATTTACTATGTATGCAAGAAGTTTAAATTCAGAATGAAATATTCTACAGCACCTTCAGCCCAGTGGAAAATCATTTTGCAGTAGCAGCAACTATTCAATGATTGAAAAATCTCCAGTGTGTACAGCCTCATACAATAAGATGAATCAACATATTTAATGTTTAGCAACAGGGATGGCTTCCTAGAATTTTCAAGCTACTGAAGTGGGATCACCCATAAAATGTTTCATAAGCAAAATCTTTGTTTCAAAATTGATAGCTCCTTCAATATATTGATGACATTTATGATATGCAAAATACTGAAATAAAAACTCAATTAACTGGTTGTTATTTTCCATCACAGAACATGAATGAGTAAACTACATATCTACTTCAACACTGAACAGTGACTAGGAGGATGATGGGTCTTCATTTCTCTCTTGTGCAAGAGCGCTTGAAGAAAGAAGACATCAGAAATGGAGGATAAGGCATAAAGTTACTTGGACAAAGGGGAGTGTTTGACATCTGCTAAATAACTTCAATGTGGTTTGCAGCTGAGTTGTTAATGATAGTCTTTTCAGCTTTTCTCACACACAATTTAAAAGGAACAGGGAGAAATTTTGTACTGAAGGGAAGTGAAGCTTCTTTCCTCTAAAAATGTATTTCCGAATTAAATAGTCTTAATTATTGTTACAAATATAATATTTAATTTTAAGGTTATCTATAAAATCATTTAGATCATACATGACAATGCAAAACAGAAAGAGACAATTTGATCCACCATTTTATGCCACTGTTTGTGATGTATATGAGCCAGAGGCATAACCCTCTATTCCCTTAATTAACAATCTTCCCCTTTATTTATATTATCTTTTTCAACTACTTGCTAGATTACAGAATGCATGGAAGGTGGCATATGACTGAGCATGGCGAAGCCTGAGCAAATTAGAGTCAATGGAAATCAAGGGAAGTTCTCCAATGGTTGGAGTCAAACCTGGCACAAATAAGTGTGGCTGTAGTTGTCAGTGATCAGTCATCTCAGCCCCAGGACATCTCTGCAGAACTTCCTCAGGGTAGTGCTCAACTATCTTCAGCTGATTCATCATTGACCTTCCCTTAATTGTAAGGTCAGAGTGGGAATGTTCACCAATAATTGTATAATGTTCACCACCATCCACAACTCCTCAGATACTGAAACAAGTCCATGTCAAAATCCATTAAGAGCTGGATCATATCCATGCTCAAGCTGAAAAGTAGTAACTAACATAGAGTCATGGAGATGCATAGTATGGAAACAGACCCTTCAGTCTAACTCATCCATGCCAACTAGATATCCTAAATTAATCTAATCCCATTTGCTTGCACTTGGCCCATATCCCTCCAAACTCTTCCTAATCATACACCTATCCAGGGGTTTTAAATGTTGTAGTTGTGCCACGCTTCACCACTTCCTCTGGCAGTTCATTCCATAAATGCACCACCCTTAGCGTGAAACATTGCCCCTTAGGTCCCTTTTAAACCTTTCCCCTCTCACTCTAAACCTATGCCCTCTAGTTCTAGACTGCACTAACCCAGGGAAAAGACCTTGTCTATTTACCCCATCCATGCCCCTCATGATTTTATAAACCTCTATAAGGTCACCTCACAGGCTCCAAAGCTCCAGGAGAAACAGTTCCACCCAATTCAGCCTTACCTACAGCTCTGACCTTCCCAATATGGCAACATGCTTGTAAATCTTTTCTGAAACCTTTCAAGTTTCACATCATCCTTCCTATAGAAGGGAGATCAGAACTGCACATAAAATTCCAAAGTTGGCCTAACCAATGTCCTGTATAGTTGCAAGATGACCTCCAAACTCGTTTACTCAATGCTCTGACCAATAAAGGAAAGCATACCAAACACCTTCTTCACCATCCAATCTAGCTGAGAGTCCACTTTCAAGGAACTATGAATCTGCATTCCAAGGTCTCTTTGTTCAGCAATACTCCCTAGGACCTTACCATTAAGTGTGTAAGTCCTGACCTGATTTGTCTTTCCAAGGTGCAGCACCTCACATTTATCTAAATTAAACTTCATCTGCCACTCCTCAGCCCATTGGCCCATATGGTCAAGATCCAGTTATACTCTCAGGTAACCTTCTTCGCTGTCCACTACACCGCCAATTTTGATGTCATCTGCAAACTGCTAACTATATCTCAGATGTTTACATCTGCATCATTTGTATAAATGATGAAAGATAATGGACCCAGCACTGATCCTTGTGGCATACCATTGGTCACAGGCATCCAGTCTGACAAGATACCCTCGTTGTTGTGGTTCTGTTCGCTGAGCTGGGAATTTGTGTGTCAGACGTTTCGTCCCCTGTCTAGGTGACATCCTCAGTGCTTGGGAGCCTCCCGTGAAGCGCTTCTGTGATCTTTCCTCCGGCATGATGCTGGAGGAAAGATCACAGAAGCGCTTCACGGGAGGCTCCCAAGCACTGAGGATGTCACCTTGACAGGGGACGAACATCTGCAACACAAATTCCCAGCTCGGCGAACAGAACCACAGCAACGAGCACCCGAGCTACAAATCTTCTCACAGACTTTGAAGACACCCTCCACCAGCACGCTCTGTTTTCTACCTTCGAGCTGGTTCTGCATCCAAATGGCTAGTCCTCCCTGTATTTCATGTGATCTAACCTTGCTAACCAATCTGGCATAGGAACCCTTTGAACACCTTATTGAAGTCCATATAGATCACTACATTTTCCCTGTAACCTTTGATTCCCCTACTTATCAAGAATCTATCTGAGGTTTAAATACATTCATGGACTCTGCCAGTACAGCTCCCTCTGACAAGGAGTTCCAAAGATTCACAACTCTCTAACAGAAGAAATTCTTTTTCACCTCAGACTTAAATTGATGCCCCTTTTTCTGAAATGTTGCCTTCTGGTCTTCGGCTCTCCCATGAGGAGAAACAGCCTCCTAGTCTTTACCCTGTCAAGCCCCTTACAAATCGATACGTTTCAATGAGATCACCTTTATTCTTCTAAACTCTAGTGAGTAAAGTCCCAAGTTGTTTAATCTTTGCCCATAGCAGCGGTCACTTGAGTGAAACTTTTCTGAAATACTTCCAATGAAATAGTATCTTCCCTTAAAAAAGGGGATTAACGGGTACTCACAGTGCTCCAAATGTTGTCACACCAGCACCTTGGACAATTAAGTCTTCCCTACTCTAATGCTCCAACCCCTTTGTAATAAGGGTCAACATTCCATTCACCTTTCTGATTATCTACTGTACCTGTGTGCTATCTTTCTGTGTTTCATGCATAAGTACTCCCAAGTCCTTTTGTGTTGCAACTTTCTGCAAGTTCTCTCCATTTAAATATTATTTTGTTCTTTTGTTCTCCCTTCCAAAATGAATAATTTCTCAATTTCTCACATTATACTTTCTTGACTTAGAAATTCACCGTTGATCCTTCAGTGGGTCAAAGAGTCATGGAGTTCTCTCCTCAGCAACATTTTGGGTTTGCCTACAACAAAACAACTGTAGCAGTTTAAAAAAGCAGTTCATGACCACTTTCTCAAGGATGATTAGGGAATGACAATAAATGTTCACATTCCAGGAGGATATTAAAAATAAAACTCTCAACACTTTTGGGGTAAAGAAGATTTTACTAAATTCCAAATTGGATTTCCTGGTGAGTACCTTGAATTTTGCTTTTTCCCCAAGTGGAAATATTGGGCTGAATTGAAGACATCTAATTGTGGACCCTGAATTGGATGGCAATGCCAGTTGGATCAAATATTGCTAACCAACCACAGTCACCAGTTAACAACCTCCAGATGAAATCTTGTGCTACTCCCCATGGAGGTCAAAAATAGATTAAGGACCTTAATTAGACAGGAGCTCAGAATGTAGACAGTGGGATGAACTTTGAAATTAAGTTCACTGAACTTTGAAGACAAGTTGAACTTCCTAACAGTAAACATCAGGAAGTCCTTTATTATGCATTTGCTTATCAGGAGTACTCATTAAAAGGGTAGCTCACTGGAGTCAAATTCCTCTTCCCAACAAAAGTGTACATGATCAGACAGTTGCTGACAGAAGACCTGCTAAAACAGACTTCATCCTTTGGAATAAGTAGAGCTTTGTCTTTCGACCCAATCATTTTTATGTCAGAATTTAGATTGAGATTTGATGTTGATAGTCCGAGCTGCATTAAGATTGGACAAGTGCAATGTTGGTGAAGTATAGAGTGGAGGTTGAATGACAGAGTAAGAAAGAGGGAACCATCTGATGGGTGAACAGTGGAATGGCCAGGATGTGGAGCTGCAGGCATCCCTCTGAGAGCCTGAGTATGCTCCTGGCTTAATGGGGACAAATGATGGACTGGGGTGCTATTTTAATATGGTGCCTGCAACTTCAACCTTGCATGGTCACTGGTCCCACAGGATTCACTGGCCTCCTTCCATGTGGTATGAGCTGAGAACTGTGTGATCACATGAGAAGAGTTAACACACCCCTAGCCAAGGTGGGACCCACTTCCATGCCAGAAGCCAAGCTTGGGGAGAACATTGGAGGTTTTCTCCCTCCAAGTATGGGGCCAGCTGACTACTCCAAGGGAGGGTCAGGAGGTGCAGACCTCAAACACAGCTGCCAACATTACATGGTCTGGCACCATCTTTTAGTGCCTGCCGGAATTTCCTGCAGGGATATCAATGTGTCTCTTTTGCCCTTGACACCAGTGAATATCAATCTTAGTGCACATCATTGCATTAATATGCAACTGCAAAATCAAAGTTTTGGAAAGGCAAGGCACTGTTGCTTAGTTTGTGGTTCAAGCCATTTAATACTGAGGCAAATGTCATAAAGCATGGGAATAGCAAAGATCATAAAAAGAATTTCCCCATGGTTCTGCAATGTGCCACTGCAGATTTCCCTCCAGCTGGACTGGGAATGTTGGGCTATATTGTGCTTTGTGGAGGTAAAGGAGATATCATCACACATTACCAAGGAAATGGAGATGCAGGGTCCAGTGGAAATCACCAACCTTCTGGTCCAGCACCACGATGGGGTCCAATATTGTGAACTCCTGTAACTGCAAGGTTAAGTTTGACAGAAAGCACTTACAGATGTAACTGTCAGCACAGAAGGTAAAAGCTGAAAAAGACTGGCAAATGAGATGTATTTGTCCAACTCAGCCTGTGTCTGGAGTTCCAGAATGACTAGCATATTCATTTTCAAGTACTATTACTTTATCCTGGTACTTCTTTCTGTCGGATAGTCAAAAAGTGAACGATTTCAAAATAAGAGGGATCTGATGGAAATTGATTGAGATGAAAGGATTGTCCCTGAAGTTTGGCATTATGTGGGTCACGGATATTTGCAGCTTATTATGAGGCTGCTGTGAGCGGTTGTGTGAGAGAGGCACATGAGGAGGACCCATCAGCATGCTGGGGGTACCAAGTGAGGAAGGTGAGAGAAATATATTGCCTGGAGATCCACCTGACCCTTCAGCTTGCAGGAGGAAAGGGTCCACAATGTCATGGTAATACAGTTTAGACACTGCTGTCCAGTAGGAGGATATCTAAGCCACAACATTCCCTTCTGCCATCCTCTAAAGCAGATACATTCACGTCGGTGTGAAGTTGATTGCAAATATGGCTACTGTTCATGCAATCCGGCCATTACATCACTGTTGTCAGGAATGGCTAACGGACACTATGATAGCTGAGGGTCTTACCCTTTGAGGGCTGCTGGAGGTCCTGCCCAATCTGCTGATAGAATTCTGGCATTGATTACACTGCACCTACAACAGGTGCTGGGAAATACAGAGGAATAGCTGATAAAGCTGACAAAGCCATTCTGCTAATGTGCATGGATCATGGAATAGCCTAATCAATTTTGTCATGTCTCCAATTTGTGTGTGCATAGCAGATTCAGAAGACCACTGCCAGGTATGAGTTCAGACCTCCATTTCTTTCCCATGATAATGAGCTGTGTTCAGAAGGGGTGAAACCACTGCAGTCTGATCCAGGGCATGAGAAATCTGGACCAAGTAGTTAGAGAGACACTGTTCCCACAGACAGAAATATTCAAGGACCAGAGGACACCCCCAGTCTAACAAGCCTGGTAAAAGAAGCAATGATGACTTCAGGAATAAAACCTAAATACTGTGGATGCTGGAAATCTGAAGTAATAACAGAAAGTGGTGAAGAATCTCAACTGGTCTGGCAGTAACTGCAAATGTAGAAAAGATTTAATGGTCTAGTGTAGATAGGAGCTATGCACTGGCAACTCAGTACAAGCTTCTCGAAGGCAGTTCGAAATGGGTACCAAAGAAACACTTTTCTTTTTTAAAAAATTACATATTTACAAGTGGCAGCATCTTTAACTTTGGAAGTGCTTCGTTATCAATGGCTGATCTCTTTCTGAGGCACCACTTCAGGCTTTGAAACTAAGAAGAGTTTAGATGTGCAGATACTTACATTTACTGAATTATAGAATCCCTACAGGCTGGAAGCAGGCCATTCAGATAAATGAGTCCACACTGACCCACCGAAGAGCATCCCATCCAGACCCATCTTATTACCGTAACCCTGCATTACCCCTGGCTAATCCATCTATCCAGCACATCCCCGGACAAAATGGTCAATTAAGCATGGCCAATCCATCTTCCCTGCAAGTCTCTCGACTGTAGGAGGAAACCGAGGAGACTCATGCAATCGTTGGGAGAATGTGCAAACTTCACACAGCCACTCAAGACTGGAATTGTACCTGGGTCCCTGACACTGTGAGGTAGCAGTGCCAACCACTGGGCTACCGTGCCATCAGAAATTGTGATTAAGAGCATTATAGCACTGCGAAAAAGCACAGGAAACAAATTTAGGGTTAGGTTTTGCTAAAGCTCTAATAAACACTCTGTTGCTGCCTCATCTTCACCATCTCCCTCAGCATGTTCTATTTGTCTAAGTTTATGATGTTTTCTGTTCAAGTGCTCTCAGGATTTTCTATAATGTTAGTCTTCATTAGCTCTTGTATTTATGTAGTACCTTGTGAGGCAAAAAAAAGCCAAAAGGTGTGAACAACTGTGCTCCAAGCTATTGAGAAAGTGAAGTTCCTCTTTGTCTGGGGATTTTAAATCTGTCACAATCCTGAATATCCTTCCAGCTTTCCCAGCAGCAATGCTCAGTGTCCAACAGCAAAGCAAACCTAGTGCTGGCACATGTGAAACATTCAATAATGGGCCACAATAGTGAGATCAGCCTGCCACTGAAAAATCATTAGTTTGACCCGACTTAAAATACTCTGTGGAATAACTGGCAGAAGGAAATCTCAGCTGTTGAAAGGATACAAAGGAAGGCAGCTAGAATGATTGAGGGGTTAGAACAATCACCATGGATTGGCCTCCAAAGGGTATTTGTTTAATAGCAGGCAATTCGAACTTTCTTAAAGCAGTATGTTCTGATTCCCTGAATAAATACATAAAATCTAAAAAACAATGAATGCTATTTTCTGAAATAAAACAACTGCAGATGCAGGAGATCTGATATAAACAAAATCAGAAATTGCTGAAGGATCTCAATGGATCTGGCAGCATCTTTGAAGAGAAAACAGAGTTAATGTTTCGAGTCCATTAATCCTTCCTCAGAATGCTGCCAGACCTGCTGGGTTTCTCCAACAATTTCTGGTTTCAATTGATACTTTCTTGTTGGAATGACTCTTTTATTTACATCAGTCGTCCTTTGCTGTGAAATCTTGCAGAAGATCAGAGGGCTTTCTCCCTCTCCTGATCAAAGATCAATCTGTTACATTGCCATTTTGCAAGGATAAAAATCTGGCAAAGAAAGATAAATTGACTACCAAGTTGTCTTATACTTCATATTTCACTGCTTACCACTGTTGATTCCTTACAGATGATGGCAAGTTGAAATCAATCTATAGCCAGCACAGTTGATCATTATTAACATCACACCATCTAATCTTCAGATTTCTCCTTTCTTTGTTAGATTAGATTAGATTACTTACAGTGTGGAAACAGGCCCTTTGGCCCAACAAGTCACACCGACCCGCCGAAGCGCAACCCACCCAGACCCATTCCCCTATGTTTACCCCTTCACCTTACACTGCAGGCAATTTAGCATGGCCAATTCACCTAACCTGCACATTTTTGGACTGTGGGAGGAAACTGGAAACTCCACACAGTCAGTCGCCTGAGACAGGAATTGAACCTGGGTCTCTGGTGCTATGAGGCAGCAGTGCTAACCACTGTGCCACCCACAAACATCATTCAGTCTACAACTTCATTTAGATGCATCTCAGAATTTGCAAAAACAGTTTGATAAAACTCATTTTTTGGCTTTATTTTCAGTGTGTTGCTGAAAAAATATCTGAGGTTTGTGATGCTGGGTAACGTGTGCCCATTATTTCCCATGCCGATAGTATACAGACTTTATGAGGTCAGCTCACTGAAATGAATATTATGTGCAGCCAGGGCTAAATACACTGTTGAGTGGCAGCATGCCTGAGCAGAGGATGAAAAGTCAAGCAAGGTTGGAACAAGTTAAAGCCATGTCTTAAAGAGCAGATGCATTGTGACTGTGGCAGGTGGTGCAAGGTATTCTCAGTTTAGCCTGGGGAACATGCAAAATAGGAGAAAATGGCAGGGGTGGGTGTCCAGGATTTTCTAACACTGTACAACTTGTGCAGTTGCAGTTCAGTCCCATGGACCTAACACTCATTTTTCTTTCCTTACAGGACATGGTGATATAACATTGAGTGTGCTAAGTAATTTTGGCTATGTGTCTTTACACCAATGGAAAGGAAAGTAGTCTCCATCACTGGAGCAGCCATGACTAAGGCCATGGCAAGCTGTAGAACTGAAAACGCAAAGCTCATAGTATGTTTCTTGGTAATCCTTGTCAAATCACATTATTGTTTTATCCAAATATCACTTCTGATTCACAACATTTAAGCAGGATTGTCTATGCTCCCACCCCCATATCTCACCATGTTATTAGATTAGATTCTTTACAGTGTGGAAACAGGCTATTCAGCCCAACAAGTCCACACCGACCCTCGGAAGGAAAACCCACCCAGACCAGTTTCCCTTAGACTAATGCACCTAAAGCTGTCTTATACTTCATATTTCACTGCTTACCACTGTTGATTCCTTACAGATGATGGCAAGTTGAAATCAATCTATAGCCAGCACAGTTGATCATTATTAACATCACACCATCTAATTTTCAGATTTCTCCTTTCTTTGTTAGATTAGATTACTTACAGTGTGGAAACAGGCCCTTCGGCCCAACAAGTCCACACTGACCCGCCGAAGCGCAACCCACCCAGACCCATTCCCCTACATTTACCCCTTCACCTTGCACTGCTGGCAATTTAGCATGGCCAATTTACCTGACCTGCACATCTTTGGACTGTGGGAGGAAACTGGAGCACCCGGAGGAAAACCACGCAGACACGGGGAGAATGTGCAAACTCCACAGACAGTTGCCCGATGTGGGAATCAAACCCAAGTCCCTGATGCTGTGAGGCAGCAGTGCTAACCACTGAGCCATCTTGTACCTTTCTCTTTTCAAATGCCCAACAAATACAAAATGACTGTGCATAAATGAAAGAGATGGAAGAGCAAAAAGATGGCGATCAAGAAAAGGCATCTTCATTTCCTCTTGCAGCCACCAACTCAGATATTGAATAGCAGAGGGTAGATTAGAGGAGAAATCTGCACAAACTGGGACAAAGTGGGCATGTGCAGCTTACCAAATGGGCAGTGGAAAGGGTTCCCGAGGTGTCAACTCAGCAACGGGCAGGTCACATTGGAATTTTGTTGCAGATGAGGTTTTAGTTGTAATCAGAAAAGCTGATAAGCTAGCACAATGTAATGCTCAGCAGGTCTGTTAGAAATCTGTTAAAGAGCAGAGATGGTGGAAGGTGTTGTTGGTGGAAGATGTCCAGGATGGAGATCTGGAGGAGCGGGTGATGAGATGGAGTTGCCAGGTATTCACTGTGACATTCATGTCAGGAATTCTCAGCTTGTTTGTGGTGAGTGGTAGACAGGAAGCTACAGATTAATGAGGTGAGTGGTGTAGTTAATGAGGCTGTTATCAATCAAAAGTCTCTGTTGGCATATATTTCACTGCTGCCTCGTGAGAATCTCATCTGGACATCTGGAACTTAATTCGAAAATGCCACTAGTTGCTCCTGATATTGATTGTAAACTCAATGGACTTGTTCCAAGATTTCACACCTAAGACCATGTTGCTCACCACTTTTTAAGATTCTGATCTGTATACCTGTCTCTCTTGTGTGGGGGGATCACGTGGTCTCCAGTAATAGCTAGTTGCCTCCCACTCACCTTATTTTGCAAATTCCCTTATTGAAAGAAAAAGGGAAGATTCACCTTTCAAGGTTCTGTGAGGGGTGAATCCTCAACCAGTGAGTAAAACCTGAACATCAGTATGCAAACAAATGTTTTTCATCATCAAAAAATTAAAAGGAAAAAAAGCAAATCACTATATCCTGTTGTCGAGACTGATGCATTGAACTGTGTTTCACTGATTATTTATTTTCTTTTTTCCACCCTTAGTATCAACATCATATCTGTCTTTTTACACCTGTCTGTATTTGAGAGAGGGAGTTTAAGAAGCAATAATGCTTAAGTAATAGTTATAAGTTAGCAATTCACAGTAATTCATTGCCACTGATTAAAGACAATTTGTTTATAATAAAGTTATGGACAGAAACCTGGTGAGTGTTTTTTAACCTCAGATCATCATTTGGATAAATTGAGGATTTTGAATGGCTTGACTAAATCTTTTCACCTGGAAATATCAGGACTAGATTATCAGCATATTACATTAATAAGTCATAACATGGCACGGTGATTCAATGATTAGCACTGCTGCCTCCCAGCACCAGAGTCCCAGGTTCAATTCCAACCTCAAGCAACTGTCTATGTGGAGTTTGCACATTCTTCTTGTGTCTGTGTGGGTTTCCGCCTCCCACAGTCCAAAGATGTGCAGCTTACGTGAATTGGCCATGCTAAATTGCCATAGTGTTAGGTGCTTTAGTCAGAGGGGAAAAAAGGTTTGGGTGGTTACTCTTCGAAGGGTTGGTGTGGACTTGCTGGGCCAAAGGCCCTGTTTCCACACTGTAGGGAATCTCATCTGATATGCTCAATACAAACAAGAAAAGGTAAGTATTGTTTTGGTTTCTTCTTTGTGATCAGATGTTATCAGACGGTAGATTAGAGGAGAAATCTGCACAAACTGGGACAAAGTGGGCATGTGCAGCTTACCAAATGGGCAGTGGAAAGGGTTCCTGAGGTGTCAACTCAGCAAAGGGCAGGTCACATTGGAATTTTGTTGCAGATGAGGTTTTAGTTGTATTGAATTTTAACTTCTGTCATCTGATGGTTATACCTGAGACCTATCATGGATGAAAGTGGTCTTTAAAAATGAAGAAATGACTGCAGTGCTAACCTGACCAGAGATTGTGGCATACTTCATGAGATTCATGTGGAATAAACAAAATTGTGTGCATTGAAAATTTCATTTTTTTTTCTAATGATGTTGAAAGCAGGCAAATGAGCTTGCATCAAGAAATCAACACATCCTATTTCATTTACATCTGTATAATAGTTTCACATATTGAGAGATGAAAGCCTCACTTGCCAATTAGTTAGATTGGAAAGAAAACTCCACAATGTACACTGAACTGTATTTTAACAACCTTTCTTGAGCAGCTGACCTTTTAAACAACACTGATATCCCAGGAAGGAATAAAAGATAAAGTCTTGGCCACATAAGAACGTAAAAGAAAGAAGTACTCAAACCCAGCCCAGAATTCAATACAATCTGCCTCAGGCCTCAACTTCCCTTTCATGTCAACTCCTGATGCTTCTCAACTCCCGATATTTTGTAATCTATCTAAATCCTCTTTAATTTCTTTCAGTGATCTCATGTTCACAGCTTTCTGGGGTTGAGATAACAGGACATGCACTACCTTTTGGGAGAAGAAAAATTTCTTTGCATGCCCATTTTAAATGAGTGTCCTCCTTTTCTACAACTGTGTCCACTAATTTAAAACTCCCCCATGGAAACATTTTCTCAACATCTACCCTGTCAATAACAGAAACAAAAAGATCACCCACCATTTTCCTAAACTCAAATCAATAAAGGCCTAATCCTATTTAGCCATTCTTGTCAGGTCAATTCTTCATGCCAAAAATCAACTGAATGAAGTTTACTTCAACAGTTTCAAATGTCAGTCAGTATATTTATTTCTTAAATGTGGGAAACAAAATTGTTCACGATACCCCGGTGCAGCCTCATTAATGTGCTGTTTATTGTAACAAGACTTATTTATTTTCAAAATCCATCTCACAAGCAATAAAGGCCAAAATCTGATTTGTCTTCTTAATTACTTGCTGCAACTGCATGCTATTTTTGTGTTTCATGCTCAAGAATACCTTGACCCCTCGGTGCTGCACTGGTTTGGAGTATTTCTTCATTTAAGTAAAGCCTCCTTTTGACTGTGCCTACAAAATTGCATGACCTTACACCTTCCTATAATAAACTTTTTTTTGACCAGTGACTATTTATATCCCTTTGCTGACTTGATATGTCTTTATCAAGTCATGCGTGCCACATATTTTTGTAACATCATCAAATTTAGATACATTACACTGTGCTGATTTCACATCATAGCCAATTGCACCTGTCTCATCACTCAACACCACATTGATACCTTCATTCATTAACAAAACTTCCCCATCTCCTTTATCTTCTTTGCCTACTTTTCTGGAACATTATATACCCTTAACTATTGAGTTCCCTCCAACCAGGTCACCCTGCAACCATGTCTCCAAAATAGCTATTTATTTATTTATTTCTATTTGCATTGGCAACTCATCTGCCTTGTTACAAATGCTGCAAACATTCATTCAAAGAACCTTAGCTTTTAACCATGATTAATAGTCCTTGTTCTGATTTTTTCTGCACTCTTCTGCTAACATTTTCTACCTCTTCCTGTGACATTTTGAAACATTGAAAAACTTTGATCATCATTTATCTTTTCACTATCCTCCACCTTAACTCTCTTGTTGCTTTTTGTACCTTTTTTAAACTTCCATTCGACTGAACTCCCCACTCCATTACTAATCAGTTTGAAGCCCTATTTACAACCCTAGTTATACAATTCACAAGGACACTGGTCCCAGGATGATACAAAGGAAGCCTACTTCAACTGAACAGCTCCCCCTTTCCTCAGGTCCATTCTCCATGTGCTCAATTCAGTCACTTTGATTTTTAAAAAATCTGCTTTAAAGCTATAGCTTGTGGCTGCAACAGCTGACAGACTTCTGCGAGGTTGTCCTTCATGAAGCCATGACAAACGGCACACTATTCTTCATTGAGGTTCAGATAGAAGGCTTGCTCCTTAAATTTCCTATCAATATTTAGATAAGCTATGATGTCCTCCTGAAAATCCGACTCATCAACCTTTCCCTTCTTCCAGCACCTTTCGCTGCATTGCCATGGCTTATTTATCCTGTCATGCCACATTCCAAGGAAGATGCATACTATTGGAGATTTATGCAGATTCCTTGAAATCAGGGCAATGACATTTTAAACATCTGTTTTGTTTGTTCATTCATGAAATATGGGCATTGTTGGCTATACTAGAATTTATTACCCATCACTAATTGCCCTGAGGTGAGTTATGAATCAACCACATTGCTGTGGGTCTGGAGTCCCATGTAGGCCAAACCAGGTACAGATAGCAGATTTCCTTCTCAAAACAGCATTAATGAATGAGATGCTTTTTGAGATAATTGGAAATGGTTATATGGTAGCCATTCATCTGACTTTTTATTCTGATTCCTTTTCAAATTGAATTTTGATTTCTCCATCTGCCTTGGTGGAATTCAAACCGTTGTTCCAAGGATTTTAGCCTGGGGTTTGAGATTATTAGTGAAATTACCACTCCATCATTACCTTTGCTCTATGCTTACTTCAGTAAACAGCAAACACAACTTCAACTAATGGAACTCAGCAACAATTAACTTGAAAGTAATTGATTATTTCTTTGCAGACCGTAGGTGCTGGGGGTCCTTTCAACTGCTGAATGGATGCACAATTGCATTGAACTTTTTATGCCAAAAATGAATTAAATCTCATCAAGTCTGGCAACATCTGTGGAGAGAAGGCAGAGGTAAGATTTTGAGTCCAGTTACCCTTCTTTGTGTCTTATATCTAGCATCCACAGTGAAATAGCTCCACAGAGACTGGTATCCCATCACCAAATCGCCCTTTATTTACATGTGGAAAGTCCTTAACACTGATCCAGCTTCCTCAGAGCCAGCTCTCAGAGTGTCAGGATGTCTGACATTCCTGGTTTTAATCTGTCAGCCAGGGATCCCTGATTGGATCAGATTAACAGCCCCAGTCAGGGAACTCATATTCTATGCAGTCCACCTGGCTGACCTTGTTATAATCACTTCACACAGTTCTTTGTTTCTTTTTGGTTTTATAAATTAAATCTGTTGGATAAAATGAATTTTGCTAACCATAGAGGAAGGCCAAGATAAGACCTACACATTTAATCTCCTGAGAGAGAAAGGAACAGATCATATTTGCTGAATGGGGAATGAAAATAAAATAATAAGCACTAATGAATATGCAACGAGCAAAGTAATGAGTATGATTAAATCAATGGAAAAAATAGCTAATAAAAGAGCAGAAATTGCAATGGGGATATTTCATTACTAAGCATATGAACAGAGATATTAATAGAGAGGTGAAGATTACATGTGAACTATTTTCTTAGCCAATTTTCTTCCCACATCCACAGAAGACACTGATGCTGTTAACAGCATTGTTTTATCCAAATAACCATTCTACATGCCTTACCATGGTAGGGTAGCGTTGGTAAGTTGTTATGATGCAGATTACAATGAAATCTGACCTCTGCCCTCATTTACATTTATCCATGTATCTGTTTCAGGATGCTTTACAAGATAGTGGTGAAGAAGATAGAATCCCAGATGACTTTATCGTGTCCTGATTTCAAGGACCTTTGAGGCTTATTGTAAAATTACTCCTCTCTCATTGCCTGAGATCAGATAATTCAGTAAAACCTGGAACAATGAGAATGGCTTTGTGCTCTTGATTATAGCAAATCATGTGCAAAGGATATGTTTGGGGAAGTTTTCTATTCATAATAATGTTTAATGGCTTCAGTGAGAAAATTGTTATACATAGTTAAAATCCGTAGTCAGTTCATGGGAGGGGATAGTCTTTTTAAGTGATCTCAAGTTCACAATCTTGCAAAAATTAAGGCTATTATTACTTAAAAGTAGTTTTGCAAATGTAATGGAAAACTAAAAAATAGGCAATTGAATGTCAAATTCAACCATCTGAATTTAAAACCAGGAACTCGATGAAGTAAAATAAAAAAAAGAGAAAATCACTGACTTAAAGCGGTCTACAATTAATTAACCATTTAGGTTAGCCAAACTTCGTAAAACCAAAGTGGAATAAACAGAATTGAACTGAGAGTAATATTTTTATCAAAATATACTGAAAAGCTCTCCATCCACTCAGGGCATGAAGAAGCCCTCATCTCCTGTTTTGATTTACACCTGTGTGATAAGTGTCACATGTCGGAGGTCAAGATACCTGGAACACATAAACCAGCCGTAATTCAGGGAGCTGCTTTGGGTTGAACAAAAGAGAATGGATTTGTGACTAAAAAAAAAGAGAAAGTTTTCTCTTTCTGCCACTCAAAAAGAAGAAGTGCCTGGTAACAGCTGATTAATCAGAAATATAAGAAAACCATGTACTCGAAGGACAACAGAAATATTCACTATTGAGGACTCAGAATATCAATGAAATGAACATAATCTCTGCTTAAAGCATTTACACTGCAAATGTATCTTAGGGTCTTCAACCTGTATATTTCTTTCATGTTCCTTTTGAAATGTGCATTATGCTGATTCAAATTCATATCTGTTTGCATGCATGTTTGATGTTACATTTTTATTTTCTTTCTTGAGATTGGTATCAAAACATTTTCTTTAATTCAAGATAATCATGCAATTGGCTTCTTATTGTTTCTAGTGAGCAAGTTAACTACATTCGGATGAGGAAAAGGGCTCTGGACAGGATGAGCCAACTGACCAAGGCACCATGGTGCAGAAGGCCATTCAAGAGGAGGGAGCTAATAGACAAGTAGTGGTTATAGGGGATTCTATAATTAGGGGGACAGATAGTATCCTTTGCAAGCCGGATCGGGAGTCTCGCATGGTGTGTTGCCTGCCCGGTGCCAGGGTGCGAGACATCTCCGACCGGCTTGAAAGGATATTGGAGCGGGAGGGGGAGGATCCAGTTGTTGTGGTCCACGTTGGTACCAACAACATAGGCAAGACTTGGGTGGAGGACCTGTTTGGGCATTACGAAGCACTAGGCAGGAAATTGAAGCACAGGTCCTCAAGGGTCATAATCTCCGGATTACTGCCCGAGCCACGTGCCAATTGGCATAGGGACAAGAAAATTAGGCAAGTAAACTAAGGGATTGGTGTGGGAAAGAGGGATTCCACTTCATGGGGCATTGGCATCAGTTTTGGAACAGGGGGGATCTGTACCGTTGGGACGGTCTCCACCTGAACCGATCAGGTACCAATGTTCTAGCGAATGGGATAAATAGGGTGGTCAGTAGGACTTTAAACTTCTGAGTTGGGGTGAAGGGAAAGTGAAAGCGACAGGGAGTATGGAGGTAAATGGCAAGATAAGCAGCAGGATAGCATGTTTCCAGGCGGATTTAAAATTGAGGCAGACTGAGAATGCAGTAAAAAGCAAGGATAACTTAGGACATATGACTTCCAACATCTCTAATGATAAGGAAGTTAGCATTAAGGCACTTTACCTGAATGCTCGTAACAATTATAACAAAGCCGATGAACTAATGGCACAGATAATAGTGAATAATTATGATGTAGTAGGCATCACAGAGACTTGGTTACAGGGGGATCAGGACTGGCAGTTAAACCTCCATGGTTTTTCAACTTATCAAAAAGACAG
>NC_057718.1:53084537-53096085 GCF_004010195.1 Chiloscyllium plagiosum
TTAGACGAGGAGACTAGGACCTGTGGACACAGCCTTAGAATTAGAGGGGGTCATTTCAGAACAGAAATGCGGAGATATTTCTTCAGCCAGAGAGTGGTGGGCCTGTGGAATTCATTGCCACGGAGTGCAGTGGAAGCCGGGACGCTAAATGTCTTCAAGGCCGAGATTGATAGATTCTTGTTGTCTAGAGGAATTAAGGGCTACGGGGAGAACGCTGGTAAGTGGAGCTGAAATGCTCATCAGCCATGATTGAATGGCGGAGTGGACTCGATGGGCCGAATGGCCTTACTTCCACTCCTATGTCTTATGGTCTTATGGCCTTATTTTAATTGAAGTACCGTATGGCCTCATGTTAAAACAAAAAATACAGTTTTATTAAAAAGAACAGAATGTGCTGGAGAAAGTCAGCAGGTCTGACAGTAACTGTGGAGACAGAAACAAATACTTGGAGCTTAACATTGCTTTTCTTTGGAACTATTTGTTGGAGATTGGAAAGTGGGGAACTGATCATCCTTCCTCAGCTGATTGTAATAAAATATAAAATATACATAGACAGCATAATTAGATCCTTGATTATTCAAAGAGGTTATCTGGTGCATAGATGAACCAAGCAAGCAAATATGAAGATCAACGTTACAATCTATGGTCCATGCTGTGTTGGCTCAGCTCAGACAAGTCAACAGTTAGCAATAGCATCATCTACCTTAGGAGTTCATAGTCAATGAACATGTTGCAGGTTGGAGGGAGGTTTGTAATGAAGTTATCCAAATGTCAGTATTATGAATCTTGCTTTTCCTGAAATATATATACATGATATGGATAGAATCATAGAGTCACAAAGCATGGAAAGAGACCCTTTGGTCCAACTCACCCATGTTGACAAAGTCTCCCAAATTAAACTAGCCCCATGTGCCTCCTTTTGGCCCATATCCCTCTAAACCTTTTCTATTCGTGTGCCTGTCCAAATGTCTTTCAAATGTTGTAACTGTACCTGCAACTACCACTTCCTCTGGCAGTTCATTCTGCATATGAATCACCATCTGTGTGAAAAAGTTGCCCCTCAGGTTCCTTTTAAATCTTTCTTGTCTCAACCGAAATATATGCCCCCTAATTTTGAACTCCCCCCACCTGAGGGAAAAGATGTTTGCTATTCAACTTATGTATGTCTCTCATATGAATTTATAAACCTCCATAAGGTCATCCCTCAATCTCCTACAGTCCAATGATAAAAGTTTCAACCTATCCAGCCTGTCCTTATAACTCAAACCTTCCAGTTATGGCAATATCCTTGGAAATATTTTCTGAACCCTCTCTAGTTTAATAGTATTCTTGCTATAGTAGGGCGACCAGAACAGTACACAGGACTCCAAGCGTGGCCTCGCCAGTGTCATGTACAGCTGCAACATAATACCCCAACTCTTAAACTCAAAGATCTGTACAATCAAGGCAAGTATGCTAAATGCTTTCTTAGCCACCCTGTCTACCTGTGATGCAACTTTCAAATAACTATGTACCTGAATCCCTACTCTTCCCAGGGCCCTACTATTAACTGTATAAGTTCTGCCCTTGTTTGTCTTAACCTATACGCAATACCTTGCACTTATCCAAATTAAAAAGCATCTGCCACTCCTCAGTCCATTGTCCCCATTGATCAAGATCCCTTTATAATCTTAGATAATCTTCTTCACTGTCCTCTATATCACCAACTTCAGTGTCATCTGCAAACTTGTTAACCACCCTTCCTAACTTCTCGTCAAAGTGGTTTATATAAATGACGAACAACAGCAGACCTAGTTCTGCTCCATGTAGAAATCTTGGTGTACAAGGGACAATTTCAAAAGTTGCAGTAATATGAAACTTTGAAACACTGTAAACTGTGAGGAAAATAGTGTAGAGCATGAAAAGAACATGGGTGGAGTGGACAGATGGCGGATGATGCTCAGTGCAGAGGGATGTGAGACAATGTATTTGAATATGAAGAACATAGACAAAAAATATAAGTTGGAGTACAATTCTAAAGGTTGTGCAAGAGCAGGGGCACCTGGTGTAAATACGCAAAGATCATTGAAGATGGATGGACAGGTGGAAAGAGCAGTTAGTGAAGCATACTGTGTCCTTGGTTTTATTAATAGCAGCATACAGTCCGAAAACAAATAAATGATGCTGAACTTATATAAGACACTAGCTAGACCTCAGATGGAGTATTATGTACGATTCCTGGTACAACATTAAATGAAGAATATGAATACATTAGTTAAAATGCAGAAAACATTGAAAGAATGGTTCCAGGGAAGAAAAGTTTCAATTATGATGATAGATCTGCAAGGTTGCGACTCTACTACTTGGAGTCAAAGAGTCTAAGAGGAAACCTAATGGACATTTTCAAAACCATGAAGAGCTGCATAAACAAGGTAGCCAGAAACCGTGTCACTTGTGAAAATTATCAAGCATCAGAAGGCATGAATTTAATGGGATTTGCAAAGATGCAAATAATGATATGGTAAAGCACTTACTCACATCATGAGTGGTTTGGGTCTGGAATGCACTGCTGATACATGTGTGTGGAGGCAGCTTCAACTGAAGCACTGAGGTCATTGGATGATGATTTGAAGACGGTATGGGGAAAGTCCAAAGAATGTTACTAAGTCATTATGTAGTCACCTTGTTCACTCACTTTTCTCTCACTCACTCATCCATTCATCCTCATTTCCTAACCAAAATGTTACTAAGTCATTATGTAGTCACCTTGTTCACTCACTTTTCTCTCACTCACTCATCCATTCATCCTCATTTCCTAACCAAAATTAACCAGCTTGTTCTGTAAGCAACCAGAAGAACCAATCAATCTAACCAGAAATAAACTTTGTGCAGGAAAATATCAGCAGAAGTTGGCTGTAATCTGTTGTCATTTACCAGTGACAGGTGACCTGATCTGGGAACTGACTGCATGGCTCACTCTCACTGTCTGTCACCTCACACACGTACTATTCACTGAGCCACACTCACTCAACCTCCCTCACTTACCCAGTTGCTCACTCACTCACTCATCCTCACTAACTCCATCATGCTCACTCATTCCTTTCCCAGCCACTCACACTCAGCTCATCACTCACCCTCAACTCAGTCACCCTGAGTCACACCCTCACTCTAGTACTCACCTCACCTGAGTCACTCAGCCTCACTCAACATGATCCCTCACTCACTCACATGCTCAATCAAATGAAGCCAGGAGAATAGAAGTGTAGCCAGGTTAATGGGGGGATTTGGGGAGCTGGATGGGAACTGGGATGACATCCCAGGAATCCAGCAGGGACTGGGCAATCTGGAAAAGGGGCCTCAGAAATAAGGTTGATGGAAACTGCGAATAGGGCTAGAGACCAGAGATAACATCAGCTGACATAGGGGGGGTGGGTGGGGATGTGGATCAAAGCCCACAAGGGGCCATAGACAGAGGGAGCAGAAATGGACATTGGCTAAGGAGAACTGAGGCTGATGAGGTTGGGTTAGGGTGGAGAGAGGGAGATGAGGTCAAAGAGAAGCTAAGAGAGCAGCAGCTGACAGAAAGTGAGAGATTGTAGGTATGTCAGACACTGGGAGTACAGAAACTGATCAGAGGCTGAGAGGGGGGAGGTCATTCAGAGGCTGGGAGTACAAAGACTGATCAGAGGCTGAGAGGGGGAGGTCAGTCAGAGGCTGGGAGTACAGAGACTGATCAGAGGCCAACAGAGCCTGATAGAAACAATCAGCTATGGGAAGACACAATCCCAGGGTAGAACTTAGAAGGAAGCAGGCATAGAGAGTCAGAGGCTGTGATCACAGCCATGGGTCCATTTAAAATTTTACTAAGACATTACTGTTAGTTAAAAAGATTAGATGCCACCTGTAGAAGCCTGCCACCACCTTGGTATTCCATTTGAGAATGCTATTAGACAGCTACTTCAGTGGTGCCCTTTCTCATCCATCACCACCTCACTGTGCTCCAACCATCCACACTGCCCAGCCTGAATTCAATGTCCTGGTCAGCTTTTCGTCAGTAGTGAAGTTGATTTGGCAACTTGCCTCAGCCTAAACGGTTAATCTGAAGCGAGAGAAAGAGAGGTTTGGTTTGTGTCAGGCCGTGCCTGGATTTATCAATATGGGGGCATTGCTGAATGCTGGGAAGGTGTTTTGCGACACGGTTGAGCTGAATGCTGGGAAGGTGTTTTGCGACACGGTTGAGCTGAATGCTGGGAAGGTGTTTTCTCACTCGGTTTAGCTGAATGCTGGGAAGGTGTTTTTGTGACATGGTTGAGCTGAATGCTGGGAAGGTGTTTTCTAACATGGTTGAACTGAGTGCTGGGGAGTTGTTTTCTCACTCGGTTTAGCTGAATTTTGGGAAGGTGTTTTCTGACACTGGTTGAGTTGAATTCTGGGAAGGTGTTTTCTGACATGGTTTAGCTGAATGTTGGGAAGGTGTTTTCTGACACTGGTTGAGTTGAATGCTGGGAAAATGTTTTCTGACATGGTTTAGCTGAATGCTGGGAAGGTGTTTTCTGACACTGGTTGAGTTGAATGCTGGGAAGGTGTTTTCTGACATGGTTTAGCTGAATGTTGGGAAGGTGTTTTCTGACACTGGTTGAGTTGAATGCTGGGAAAATGTTTTCTGACATGGTTTAGCTGAATGCTGGGAAGGTGTTTTCTGACACTGGTTTAGCTGAATGCTGGGAAGGTGTTTTCTGACACTGGCTTAGTTGAATGCTGGGAAGGTGTTTTCTGACACCAGTTGCTTCTTTTTATTTCTTCCACTGATATGCATTGTACACTGTGACTAGAAGCCCAAGCGCCAACACACAGGGAAAGGGTGAAATCTTTGTTTTGCACAGCATGCTTGACTTTGCCACCTCCCATCTCGGGGCTAAGTGGGGAGGAGGTCATACAGGAGCTGCACAAAATCCACAAGATCCAAGAATTTGATAAGAAACCCTGCACATGTGCTGAATTTGAAACAAATTGTTGCAATTGTGTTCATTATGCAAACATATTTTGTCATGTCAACAAAAGCTTAGCATTGAGTTATCAGCTTAGTTTTATTTAAATGGAAAGGGGTTGCAGAGCTCTGAGGTAGAGAGCAATCTCATTGTCCAGATACACAAATTACAAAAGATGCAGTAAGTGATTAGGAACATAAACGGAATGTTATAGACTTTTGTAAGTAGATTATGCAAGAAAAAAAAGTTTTGTTATTATTGTACAGAGCATCAGTGAGACAATAACTAGGCTGCAATGTGCTTATTTAGGAAAAGGCATAATTACATTTGAAACAGTTCAGCGAGGCTGACTTGACTGATTCCTACAATTAGGAGGATATCTTATGAGGAATGATTGGACAAGATTCTGTCTACATCCATTGGAATTTAGAAGAATGAGAGGTAATCTTTTTGAAATATGGAAGATCCAAAAGGATTGGACAAGGTGGATTACGAAAGTATTTATCCCTTGTATGAGAGACTAGAATTAAAAGTCACAATTTGAAAACAACGAAGTACCATTTAAGATGGGAGTACGGAGACACTCTAATCGCCGCCCCTTGACATTCAGCGGTATTATCATCACTGAATCCCCCACTCTCAACGCCCTTAAGAGTTACCATTGACCAGAAACACAACTGGACTCACCACATAAACGCAGTGACTACAAGAGCAGGTCAGAAACCAGGGATACAGTGGCGAGTAACCCACCTCCTGACACCCCAGAGTCTATCCACCATCTACAAGGTACAAGTCAGGAGTGTGATGGAATGCTCCCTACTTGCCTGGATGGGCACAATTCAATTCAAAGCAACCTGCTTGATTGGCACCAAATCTACAAACATTCAATCCCTCCACCACCAGCGCTCAGTAGCAGCAGTATGTACTATCTATAAGATGCAATGCAGACATTCACCAAAGATCCTTAGACAGCACTTTCCAAAACCACAACCACTTCCATCTAGAAGGACAAGGGCAGGTACTTGGGAATACCACCACCCCCAGGTTCCCCTCCAAGTCACTCACCACCCTGACTTGAAAATATCCCACCATTCCTTCACAGTCGCTGGGTCAAAATCCTGGAATTCCCTCTCTACCAGCATTGTGGATCAACCCACAGCAAGTGGACTGCAGCGATTCAAGAAGGCAGCTCACCACCAATTTCTCAAGGGCAAATAGGGATGGGCTATCAATACTGACCACCCAGTGATGCGCAAATACCACAAATGAATAAAAAAATGGACAATTTACTTTCCTTACAAAGAGTTATGAGTCATTGTAACAGTCTTCCCCAGACATTGGTGGAGTTTGGATCTTTGAATACTTTTAAGGACAATACTGGATGTCATTTCAAAGTGAATCAGATAAGTATGCTCATTTTCCAGTTTTACTTCTGTTTTTCCTTCTGTCTAAATTGATTCTTAACTAACAAGGGCGTTTGATGTAGTTGAAGTTGAGGAGAGAAGTACAGACTACAGTCAGATCAGCATCAACATATTGACTGACAGAGCAGGCTCACTGGGACAAATGACCTACTCCTGCTCTTAATCTATATGTTTGAATGCATGTTCTTTTTCTTTTTGTCCAGGATGGGGGAACGTAGAGGAGGAAGGAAACGGATAACAGAGTATCTTATAGATAAGGTAGAAAAAGACATCAAAATTAAAATGTGCAGGAAACTAAATGGTAAGGTGTGTACATGACCACAGTAAAAGAGGATAAAATATACAGGACTATGTTATATCAAAGTTAGAATCACATAGTGCAGCCACTCCTGCGTTTTGAATAACTAAGGCTGTGGTAGCATAGTGGCTCAGTGGTTAGCAACGTTGCCTCATAGTGCAAGGGACCCCAGTTTGATTCCACTCTTGGGTGACTGTATGTGTGGAGTTTGTACATTATCTGCCTGGGCTTCTTTTGAGTGCTCCGGTTTTCTCCTGCAGTCCATAAATGTGCAGGTTGGGTAGACTGGTCATGCTAAACTACCCGTGGTGTGCAGGGATATGTAGGCTAGGGTATGGATAGGGATAGGGGACTTGGTCTGGGCGGAATGCTCTTTAGAGGGTCAGTATGGGATGAATGGTCTGCTTCCATACTGTGGGGGGATACTATGAATCTACTAGAATCAGTTTCAGCAAGTCTATAAATGAATCATAAACTTACAAAACCATGTACAGTACTCAAGTTAGTAGGTTGGAGGGAGTGACACAATTTCACTGAAACATCACTCACTTCCTCAGCTAATTAAACGGAGACCAGGGGTTAAAAAAAAACAAATGCAATTTTAGGTCAGAGGTTGGCAAGCTTTAATGATGTTACCACTGAACTATCCCTCAGTGGTTTGATGTAAGTTATTTCTTGGTGTGAAATTTATGGTATTGCTTTGAAACTGAATGACAACAACATGATTTTCCCAGAAACTTTGCCTTTATTCTAACACCAACACTATGTTTACTTAATTAAATTTTCCCATTATATTATCACTGTAGATCTTGCCTATCTCTCTCATCTGCCCTCATATTTTCTCCCCTAGCATTCTTTCACTACTTGGTAGTTGACAGAAAAGCCACAGGGACATGATTGTGTTCGTTTTCCTTCTCAATTCTAAGGAAATAGGTGCTATACTTGGCCCCACAAAAACCTCCTCTCTTTCCAATATGACAATTTCTGCCCAAGCACTATTGCAAATGACCTCCCTTTTCTTCTCTTTTCCTACCTTTACTAAAAACTTTGTATCCCTGTTATTAAATTCCAGTTGTAACCATTTTAAGCTACTATTTTCTGTTTTTGCCATGAATGCCCAAAACTTCTGATTTCTACGCTTGCTGGCATGTGGCGATAGGCGTTCTCTAGAAATTACTACCTTTGTGGTCCCAGTGCATTGTTTATGTTTCCATCATCCTTCAGTACTAAAAACGGCCCACATCCAAAGAATCCTGTCCTTCCTGACTTTTCCTATTCTCCTAGAAGGCTAGTTATTATCCAGAACTTAATTTGCCTGTGGGGTTTCCTGGATCATACAATTTAGAAAGCTTTCATTATCCCTGATGTTCTGTGGTGATTCCAGCTGCCCCTCACACTCAGAAATCTTGAGTTTGCTCTCAAGCAGCCAGAGGTGTGTCTGACACATGTGATGCCTGAATATGTCATGTCCCGACTTACTTACTTGGTACAAGAATTTCAAGAAATACCACCATTGAAAGAAAAATCTATTCTATTTTTTAAAAATCTAATTAAACTATTAATTTTAATGAACGCTTCTAGTCCTTAGTTGGGCAACCCGGAGGGTATCTACCTTGGATTCCAGCACCTGCAGTGTTTTTGTCTTCAATCCTGAGTTGTCAGCTCTCAATGCCAAATCAACCAATCTATAAACAATGAGCCAAATAGCTACCAAGCTTAGTTCGAGTTAGATGCCAGATACCCATTTTCTTCTCAGTTAAATATTCGAACCAGATAGTCATTTTGCTGAATAATTAAAAATAACCTATCTGATATATGGATATCATTGCTGTCAGAGTTCTCTATCCCATCCATCCAGTGGAAAAGCTACATTTCTTCAAATGAGTGTAATAAACTGTTTTATTTTTAACATTTTTTGGAAGTTGCTGGCTAGGCCAACATTTATTGCCCATCCCTGATTACTCTTGAGCAGCTGGTGATAAGTTGTTTTCCTGAACCATTGCATTTCTGTGGAGGAACACCCACAATGGCTAAAGGCATTTGGAAAGGTGTTTCTGGATTTTGATCCAATGATCATGAAGGAACATTGATATAATTCTAAGTAAGGGTGGAACGTGACTAGGAAAGAACTACCTGGATAAGCAACAGGGGATTAAAAAACAATTTAATGTCATGAGTTCATCAATTTTGAGTTGAACTTTATGCTAAACCTTTGTAACTAGGTTCAGAACTGCATAAAATAACTCTGTGTCCAGCCATATTCTAAGAAAGAAATGCTTAAAAAAGGCAAGATTGAGGACACAGTGTATGTTGTTTGGAATGGACAAAATCAATCACCTAGGAACATAGATAACAGTTAGGAACATAAATAATACAGTGTATTTCAAGACTCAAGTATATATCAATAGTGTTTCAAGAATAAATTGTATGATTTCTTTTTTAAAAGGAAACACAGCCTTATGCTATAGCTGTTCTATGGTTAATTGAAGGACAAGATTTTCATTATATTACAGATCCCATTTGCAGGTTTAAAGATGTGCTAAAATATTGGTTTAGCAAGCCTCGTATCGAATTAAAATTCCATCTTGCTTGTTCAACAGCTGCTTCGAACATGAAATCATTTTTATGGAAATTATTTCTCCTCGAACATGAATGGAGACTGAGGGTTATCAGAGAATCATTATTTATAGCCCTGAGTTATGTATTCATCATTTAGAGGCGAAGGGCAAAACCAACAGTGTTCTCATATCCTCGAATGCTTATGTTGCATTATAAAAGCATTCTAACTTTGTTGGTCCTCTAGCTTTACAGGCTCAATTAAACTGACACTGGTTGTAATACTTTTGATAATGGCCTATGCCTATACCAGCTACAGCCTAAATGCAAGCTTACACTCGAAATCTACCAAGAATAATTAGATGCTAAAGTATTCCCTAGTTGGTAAACAACTTCAGTTGAATAACCTGCTGATAGAATTTTCAATAACACTAATCGATCAAGTTATTTAACCTGATACTTTAGTGTTAGCAGTTTCTTTTGTTCTTGTTTGTCTTTCCCAGAAAATTGTATGGCTACCAAAGCTAAATGGTGCCTAGTTATTATATGTCAAATATCATGGC
Organism: Chiloscyllium plagiosum; assembly: GCF_004010195.1. Lineage (NCBI taxonomy): Eukaryota > Metazoa > Chordata > Chondrichthyes > Orectolobiformes > Hemiscylliidae > Chiloscyllium > Chiloscyllium plagiosum. Next base: position 53,094,346 of record NC_057718.1, read on the forward strand.
CCCAGCATTTACTGAGAAGCAGGGGGTTTGTGAGGAGGTCAAAGAGAGGTGATGAAAGGACTAGGCCCAGGAATACAGAGGTCCTGCGCTGCTCAACCTAATTAATAAAGGCAGAAGGCATGGTACAGATGTTGGATTTGGAAGTTGGAAAGAGAGGTCGCCAATCAGGAGTAGAGAAGGTACTTCTGTCTTTTGAATGAGTATAGGTGGACATTTCTGTGCAACTACTACTCAATATCGGATGAGTAGTCTGATAATTAGCAACAATGATGGAGTCGAGAGAGGTGGTAGGGTAGAGCTGGATGTTTTCAGTACAGATATGAAAACTAATGGTGCGCCTTTAGAGGAAATCATCAAAGGACAACAGGAAGATGAGAATAAAAAGGAGGCCAAGGATTGATCCCTGGGGGAGACCATTCACCACTAATCTGTTTCCTCACATTCAACCAAGTTTTTGCCCATGCTGCCCCTGTCCCTTCTATTCCATGGGCTTATAATTTGCTGACAGGCCTCTTGTGCAATAATTTATCAAAAACATTTTTGAAGTCCATTCACATAGTACCAACTGCATTCCTACTATTTCAAAAAAACTGATTCAAATTAATTAAGCACGGTTTGATCTTAATAAATCCCAGGTGAAAATCCCTTGTGGTTGGAGGGTCCCAAGGTGGAAGATGAGGTGTTCTTCCTCGAGGCATCGGGTAGTTAGGGTTTGGCGGTGGAGAAGGCCCAGGACTTGCACGTTCTTGGCAGAACAGGAGGGGGAGTTGAAGTGTTTGGCAGCAGGGCGGTGGATTGTTGGGTGCATGTGTCCCAGAGATGTTATCTGAAACATTCTGCAAGTTGGCGTCTTGTCTCCCCAATGTAGATGAGACCACATCGAGAGCAACAGAAACAGTAGATGAGGTGTTTGGAGGTGCAGGAAAATCTCTGCCAGATGAGGAAGGATCTTTTGGTGCCTTTAATGGAGATGAGGGTGGAGGTGTGGGTGCAGGTTTTACACCTCGTGCAGTGGCAAAGGAAGGTGCCGGGAGTGGATGGTGAGTTGGTGAGGGGCATGGACCTAATGAGGGGGTTCCTCAGGGAATGGTCTCTGCAGAATGCTGAAAGGAAGAACACCTCATCTTCCACCTTGGGACCCTCCAACCACACTTGATCAATGTCGATTTCACCAGTTTCCTCATCTCCCTTCCCCTCCACCTTTTTCCAGATCCAACCCTCTAACCCCCTTGAAAATACCTATCTGCACATTTTCCATTCCACCTATCCGCTCCAGCCTCCACTCCGACCTACCACTATTATGCCACCTATTGCATGCCGAAATCCTGGCATGTTCAAGTCACAGCCAATGTTATCCCAGACAATAATTCCTAAAAGCTTTCCTACTCACAAGAATACACTGGTTTGTCTGTCGATATGGGCTTATTCACATTTTCCTTATTTTCAACACAGACAATAGATTTGTAGTTCTCCAATCCTCTAACACTACTGGTCCCCTTTGCATGGAGGATTAGGATGAGCGTCTCTGCAATTTCCAACCTAACGTACCTGCATCTTGTTGGTAAAAACAATGACTGCAGATGCTGGAAACCAGATTCTGGATCAATGGTGCTGGAAGAGCACAGCAGTTCAGGCAGCATCGAGGAGCTTCAGCAAAATCGACATTTCGGGCAAAAGCCCTTCATCAGGAATAAAGGCAGAGAGCCTGAAGCGTGGAGAGATAAGCTAGAGGAGGGTGGG
>NC_057718.1:53101592-53134693 GCF_004010195.1 Chiloscyllium plagiosum
GGGGAGAGAGTAGCATAGAGTACAATGGGTGACTGGGGGAGGAGATGAAGGTGATCACCCATTGTACTCTATGCTACTCTCTCCCCACCCCCACCCTCCCCTAGCTTATCTCTCCACGCTGCAGGCTCTCTGCCTTTATTCCTGATGAAGGGCTTTTGCCCGAAACGTCGATTTTGCTGAAGCTCCTCGATGCTGCCTGAACTGCTGTGCTCTTCAAGCACCATTGATCCAGTACCTGCATCTTGTGTCCATTTTATCAAGTTCTGATGGCTTATCAATTAGGAGTATTATCAATCTCTCGAATATTTCCTCTTTATCAATTTTTAGCCAAATCATGTCCTGACTATGTTTTTTTTCACAATTACTTTCGTAACATCTTCTTCCTTGACGATGACGGATGCAAAGTTTTCACTTTATAACTCATCCATGCCATCTGTGTCCATGCATAAATCTCATATTTAGTTCGTGATTGCTCCTCCTCATCGTGGAACATACTTTTAGTCATGAAAAGTGGCATCCTCATCATGTTACTAGTAAGTTGGATAACATTCTTCTGGACGATATCCAGACTGGTTGCCACAAGAGTCATCTTCAGTTCGCAACTATTGTAAGTAGCAATATCAGCCCTGCAGATTGTTTCTGATGCTCATCCCTTGTTCTAGAGGTTAAATAGGACCATCTGCCCAATGACAATTTAGCCTAAAGCCAATTCATATTGCTTGAAATTTCTCCACCGACATTATCAGAACCAACATATACAGTTAAAAATCACACAACACCAGGTTATAATCCAACAGGTTTAATTGGAAGCACACTAGCTTTCGGAGCGACGCTCCTTCATCAGGTGATAGTGGAGGGCTCTATCACCTGATGAAGGAGCGTCGCTCCGAAAGCTAGTGTGCTTCCAATTAAACCTGTTGGACTATAACCTGGTGTTGTGTGATTTTTAACTTTGTACACCCCAGTCCAACACCGGCATCTCCGAATCATAACATATACAGTGTCATACAGTCCTATAGTTGTACAGCACAGAAACAAACCCTTCGGTCCAAGTCATGCAGACCAGATATTCTAAATAAATCTACAGCATTTGGCCCATATTCCTCTGAACCCTTCCTATTAATGTACCCATCCAGATGCTTTTGTTGTAATTGTATAAGCTTCCACCACCTCCTCTGGCAGCTCATTCCATACACGCACCACTCTCTGTATAAAAGTTGCCCTTTACATTGTTTGTAAATATTTCCTTTCTCACCCAAAACCTATACCCTCTAGTTTTGGATCCCATAAGCCTGGGAAAAAGACTTTGGCTATTCACCCTATCCACCCCCCTCATGATTGTAGGAACCTTTATAAGGTCACCCCTCAGCCACCAACAATCAAGAGAAAATAGCTTCTGTCTATCAGCCTCTCCCTTTAGCTCAAACCCTCCAACCAGGCAATGTCCTTATAAATCTTTTCTATAATCTATATGGACTTCAGCAAGGTATTTGACAAGGTCCCTCATGGGAGATTAGTTAGCAAGGTTAGACCTCATGGAATACAGGGAGAACTAACCATTTGGATACAGAATTGGCCCAAAGATAGGAGACAGAGGGTAGTGATGGAGGGTTGCTTTTCAGACTGGAGACCTGTGACCAGTGGAGTGCCACAAGGACCGGAGTAGGGTCCACTGCTTTTCATCATTTATATAAATGATTTGGATGTGAACATAGGAGGTCAAGTTAGTGAGTTGCAGATGACTCCAAAATTGGAGATGTAGTGGACAGCAAAGAAGGTTACCTCTGAGTCCAATGGGATCTTGATTAGATGGGCCAATGGGCTGAGGAGTGGCAGATGGAGTTTATTTTAGAAAAATGTGAGGTGCTGCATTTTGGAAAGGCAAATCTGAGCAGGGCTTATTGCAGTAGCATTAGTCCTCACCATCTGATTCTTACATATGTCCTTATACAGTACTGCAGTAACAAATCTTTCACCTATGTTCTATGATCCTGAGATAGATAGCTTACTAACTTATCCCACTCCTCAAAGACTTCTTCATTTTTTAATCTATTTTGAGGCACCTCAAAATCCACATTATCTGGGTTTGATTCCTCATTCCACAAGAAACTAACACCTTTTTATCCAGTTCCTTCTCTTTAGTATAATACGGTTTCAACATGTTCACATGACATACGCAATACCTTTTTTATCTATCTGGCATCTTTACCAAATAGTCCACCTGACTCAACTTTTTCTCAATTTGATAGGGACTACTAAGCCTGGCTTTGAAAGAATCTCCTGATGCTGGTAACAATACTAACACATTATTCCCTTGGGAAAACGTTCAAGTCTCAGATCTGCCACTTCCTTCATTCTATACTCTTTAGGAACTGTTTAGCTAACTCACCTACACTATTTAATCTCTTTCTCACCTCCAATACATAATCTATGTGTGAGATCTCTGACTTTGGTCGTGTCAATTTTTCTTTAATTAATTTAAAAGGACCTCTCAGTTCAGGCCCAAATATTAACTCGAAGGGAGTAAACTGAGTAGATTTGTTTGGGGCATCTCTCATGGCAAATAATACGAATGGGATACCATTACCCCAATCATTTGGGTAAACCTGACCGTATGGTCTCAATATGGTCTTCAAGGTCTGATGCCACTCTTCTAAAGCTCCCTGGGATTCAGGATGATACACACTGGATTTAAAGTGCTGTGTACCTAAGTATCCATAACCTCCTTCAACGGTCTAGCAGTAAACTTAGACGCTTGGTCTGACTGAATCTCTCTGGGTAGCCCATACCGTGTGAAGAAAGCTACTAATTCCTCTACTACCCTTTTTGCCTTGATACTCCGTAATGGAATTGCCTCTGGAAATCTGGTAGACACACCCATCATGGTTAACAAGTACTGGTTCCCACGTTTAGTTCTTGGAAGGGGACTTACAGAATCAATTATAACCCACGTGAAAGGTTCTTCAAATGTGGGAATTGGCAACAAAGATGCTGGTTTTATTACCGCCTGTGGCTTACCTACCATTTGACATGTATGACACATACAGCAAAAGTTAACCACATTTTTGTGCATTCTAGGTCAATAAAAATGTTTTTGTACCTTAGCCTGAGTCTTTCATACCCCTAGGTGATCTCCTAAAGGTGGTTCATGTGCTACCCCTAACACACCTGTCTGTATGCTACTGGCAATACAATCGGACCATTTCTCCTCTGCACTAACCTGCCATGATCTCCACTTCTGTCTTAGGATTCTATCTTTTGGATAATAACCCTCTGGAATATTCTCAGCCTCTTCTTGCTGTTGCAAGTCTCTTAGCCTCTGTCTGTTCAGGCTTTTCCTGCACCATTACATCAAACAGGGTGTCTGCAAACTGAGCCTCCATTCCTTCATCTTTCTCTTTACTTTTCACTTCGTGCTGTGACTTGTGATAATGGGATCTGGTTACTGCACAATCTGGAAAAATACCAGGATATTTCTGTTTTAACTCCTCAATTTCTTGTTTTCCTTGGGCTTCGCCACAACAAGGGGTGTCACTCCCACATAGGATCCTGCCAAATCATTCCCAAGAACAAACTGAATTCCTGGAACTGACACTCTGCCAATCACTCACACTGTATCTTCCCCAGTCTTGAGTTGCCACTCCAACTTGATCTTACATCGACAAACGGTAACTTTCTATCCATCTGTCCCACAAATTACCACACTCTCAGGTAACAGATCAGAAAGAGTGCATATTTGCTTGTCTCTTACTATCAGCGACTGGTTAGAAAGTATATCTCTCAAAATTATAACTTCTTATCCTTTTTCCCCTGTTCTTTCTGAATAAACTTTATACACAAGGGCAAATTCTTTGTAGAGGTCAGGTACTAACTCCGTACCCAGCCCCTGCCTAGGCTGTGCACTCTCCTGCAGCTCTTCGGCTCTTCTTGGGGTCTCCTTTACTACCTTCACTAATGCCGCTGGCTTGGCTTCTTTTACCACATCTTTTCCCATGGTGCCTTTCTTTAATGACCAGCACTGTGACTTTACATGTCCCACTTTACCACAGTAGAAACACCTGAGGCCTTTCACCTCCTTTCCACCCTCTTGGGCTTCTTTTTTTATCCTGTGGCAAATTCTTACCAGTGCTCTCTACCCCTGGTTTAGTATTGTAGGATCTCCCCTTCTCCCAATTTCTATACCTCACAGGACGAAATTCTGGCCAGAAGCTTGTCTTATGCACCAACATATATTCATCTGCTAGTTCTGCTGCCATTCTCTCTTTCTGAACTTTCTGTTCCTCCACATGAATTCTTACCATCTCTGGAAGTAAGTTTTTAAACTCCTCCTGAAGCATAATCTCTTGTAGAGCCTCAGAGGTCCTATCTATTTTCAAAGCACACACCCATCTATCAAAACGACTATGTTTAATTATTTCAAACTAAACAAAAGTCTGACCTGTTTCTAAACCGCTGTTTATATGCTTCTGGTACCAATTCATAAGCACTTAACCGCTACATAATCTCTTCACCCCTCCGCTGACAGTGCGGCAAATACCTCACGAGCTGTGCCTACCAGTTTAGTCTGAATTAGCATTGCCCATAAATCCTCAGATCACTCCATCTGCCCAGCCAATTTTTCAAATGAAATAAACAAGGCTTCAACATCATTCTCATCAAAATGTGGTGGAGTTTTGACATGTTTGTATATATCACTACCTTCTCTTTTAATTTCCATCTTGTTGACTTCACATTGCTGACTAAGTCGCAACTTCTCAAATTCAAATGCTCTCTCTTTTTGCTCAGCTTAGAAGCTTCTCTCTCTTTCTTTTCTCTCTCTCTCTCTTCTCTCTCTTCTCTCTCTCTTTCTCCCTCCCTTTATTCTCTCTCTCTTTTCTCAGCCAAGAAACTTCTCTCCTTCTCTTTTTCCTCTCTCTCCCCTTCTCTTTCTCTCTCCCCCTCTCTCTTTCCTTTCTCTCTCTTTGTTTATGTTCTAACTCCATTTTCCTTAATTGTAATCTAAGTTTTTCTATCTCTACTGCACTTGTCTGTTTCTCTGACACCTGTTTTTGAGTAATTCCCTTACAATTTCATCTTTACTTTTGTCCTTGATTAAACTTAATCTAACTTATTTGCTAATTCTAAAAGTATGGCCCTATTCTTTCCTTCAAAACTTTCTTGCCAAATCTGAGAATCATCTTCAAATCCCAGAACCTCTTTAACAATTTTAAGATCCATCTCTCTCACTTTTAATTTAATTAACCACAAGTCGCCGAAATTAAACAAATTGCCTTACCTACATTTTATTCAAAGATCTCGGACACTAACTTACAAGTGTTTAAATCTGCTGGGATTTTTCATACCCCTAAACCTACTCAAATCTGTCTAAACCAGTTCAAATCCCAAATCCAAGACCCAAACTGTTCAAATCATGGACAAAAGCTCCCCAAACCATTTAAATCACAGTAATGAGCCCCCAGACTGTTATGACATTTGGTAAACCCTCCTGCTTAATTTACACCAGCAACACAGAAAAGATTTATCCCTTGCAGTAATCTGTGAAAACCTGAGAGGCTAAGGAGTATATAAATTAAAAATTAACAACTTTATTTCTTAAAGTATAACAGAGAATAATTAACTATTTACAACTCCTTCCTCTTGCTGTTCTTATACCTTCCTTTCTATAATACTAGTCCGATAATTCCCCCCCCCCCCCGAAATTTAAAGGTTTACCTAAAGTTCAAGTTTTCAAAATCAGCCAGACATCAAGTCATCTCTTCCTTAGTCTTCTTTTCTTCTTCTGAGGGATTTCTGCTTCACAGGTCACTGATCATCAAGGTACCTTGAAGAAGTTTTTCTTTATGGGGGGGGGGGGGGGGGGGGTCATTTTCTACATGCAGGTGGCTTGGCAGTTCTCCTTCCAACTGTTCAGGTTTGCCTGGTCTAATACCCCCAAACCATCAAATTGTGTCATTGGCTTATAAGATTGTCAATACACTAAACTCAAACTTGATTGGAAATTGGTATTTTTTGGGGTATAAATTAAACTGATTGGCCTATTTCAAAGTTGTTTTTGTCTCCAGGCAACCAGCTACACTAACTGCTGGACCACATGCTACATTGTATCTTGTTGAGAACACTTGGTGCTGTCAGGTAGTTGTGCTAGCTTTTAACTTTCTTAAAGCTACAATTCACCCACATCTTCATGACACTTATACACTTAATGTCAAGATCCTAGGGAGTGTTGCTGAACAAAGAGACATTGGGAGTGCAGGTTCATAGCTCCTTGAAAGTAAAGTTGCAAGTAGATAGGATAGTGAACAAGGCATTTATTATGCTTTCCTTGATTGGTTAGAGCATTGAGTAGAGTTCAAAGCTTGTGAGAAGATTTGTAGCTCGGGTGCTCATTGTTGTGGTTCTGTTCGTCGAGCTGGGAATTTGTGTTGCAGACGTTTCATCCCCTGTCTAGGTGACATCCTCAGTGCTTGGGAGCCTCCTGTGAAGCGCTTCTATAATGTTTCCTCTGGCATTTATAGTGGTTTGTCTCTGCCACTTCCGGTTGTCAGTTCCAGCTGTCCGCTGCAGTAGCCGGTATTATGGGTCCTGGTCGATGTGTTTGTTGATAGAATCTGTGGATGAGTGCCATGCCTCTAGGAATTCCCTGGCTGTTCTCTGTTTGGCTTGTCCTATAATAGTAGTGTTGTCCCAGTTGAACTCATGTTACTTGTCATCTGCATGTGTGTCTACTAAGGATAGCTGCTCGTGTCGTTTCGTGGCTAGTTGGTGTTCATAGATACAGATTGTTAACTGTCTTCCTGTTTGTCCTATGTAGTGTTTTGTGCAGTCCTTGCATGGGATTTTGTATACTACGTTGGTTTTACTCATGCTGGGTATCGGGTCCATTGTCCTGGTGAGTTGTTGTCTGAGAGTGGCTGTTGGTTTATGTGCTGTTATGAGTCCTAGTGGTCATAGTAGTCTGGCTGTCAGTTCAGAAGTGTTCTTGATGTATGGTAACGTGGCTAGTCCTTTGGGTTGTGGCATGTCCTCATTCCATTGTCTTTCCCTTAGGCATCTGTTGATGAAATTGCGGGGCTATCCGTTTTTGGCGAATACATGTAGAGGTGTTCTTCTTCCTCTTTTTGTAGTTCTGATGTGCTGCAGTGTGTTGTGGCCCTTTTGAACAGTGTCTTGATGCAACTTCTTTTGTGTGTGTTGGGGTGGTTGCTTTCGTAGTTCGGGACTTGGTCTGTGTGTGTGGCTTTCCTGTATACCTTTGTGGTGAATTCTCTGTTCGGTGTTCTCTGTACCATCACGTCTAGGAATGGGAGTTGGTTGTCCTTTTCTTCCTCTCTAGTGAATCGGATTCCTGTGAGTGTGGCATGGACCTAACAAGGGATTACGGAGGGAATGGTCTCTGCAGAATGCAGATAGGGATGGGGAGGGAATTATATCTGGTAGTGGAGTCTGTTTGTAGGTGGTGGAAATGGCAAAGGATGGGTTGTATCCGAAGGTTGGTGGGGTTGAAGTTGAGGACATGGGGCGTTCTAGCCTTGTTGTGATTTGAGTGGTGGGGTTCAAGCGTGAAGGTGTGAGAAGTGGATGAGATACGCTGCAGGGCATTGTTGACCATGTGCCAGGGAGAGGGAATTGTAGCCTTTGAAGAAGGAGGCCATCTGGGAGCTGATGTGGCTGAGGCAGAGGAATTAGGAGTAAGAGATAGCATTTTTACAGGAGGGGAGGTGGGAGGAGGTGTAGCCCAGGGTAGCTGTGGGAATCAGTGGGTTTGCAGTAGATATCTATGTTGAGCCGTTTGCTGGAAATGGAGAAGGAAAGGTCCAGGAAGGTGAAGGAGGTGTCCAAGATGATCCAGGTGAACTTGAGGTCAGAGTGGAAGTTGTTCGTGAAGTTGATGAACTGTTCAACCTCCACATGGGAGCACAAAGTGGCACCAATATAGTCATTAATGCAATGGGGGAAAAGGTGGGGAATACTGCCAGTGTAACTACGGAAGATGGACTGTTCCACATACCTGAAGAAGAGGCATCCATAGCTGGGGCCCGTGCAGGTCCCAATGGCTACCCCTTTGGTCTGAAGGAAGTGGGAAGATTAGAAGGCGAAGTTGTTGAGGGTGAGGACCATTCAGCAAATTGAATGAGTGTTTCAGTGGAGGGGTACAGGCTGGGTCGGTGGGAGAGGAAGAAACCCGAGGGCTTGGAGGCTTTCGTCATGGTGGATGGACATGTACCCAGACTGGATGTCCATAGTGAAGATAGGACAATGGAGGCGCAGGAAACAGAAGTCATGGAGGAGGTGGAGGGTATGGGTGATGTCCTGAATGTATGGGGGGACTTCCTGGACTAAGGGGACAGGATGGTGTCAAGGTATGAGGAAATACCTGACCAAGAAAAAGTATGCCTAACATCTTCAATATCCTATCTACCTGTGACTCCAACATCAAGGAACAATGAACCTATGCTTCAGGGTCTCTTTGTTTGGCAACACCTCCAGGACCTTACCAATAAATGTATAAATCCCATCTGACCAAAATGCAACACCTCACATTTAGCTAAATTAAACTCCATCTGCCACTTCTCGACCCATCGGCCCATCTGATCAAGGTTCCATTGTACCCTGAGATTAGCTTCTTCACTCCTCGCAGCATATTGCACTTGTAGTGGAGAATATTTTGTGTCCAAATATGAAATGTAATGTAGGAAGCAGGGTCACAAATCACCACAAAACTTTAGGGCAATGCTGTGGAAGCTCCACATAAAAAGTACTTTTATAGTAGATGGTCCCGGAGAGATATAGAACAGTCTTCAAATCTCAGACAGGTATTGACAATGAAATGGTAGAATTTGATGTGCTGCTATGATTAAATTTGGTGAAACTTCATTGAATCATAGATGCATCCATACAAGAACACTGCTGTGGTTCTGCCAGTTGCTGACTTTGGGTGTCCTCTACAAATTTCGATGAGGTTGAGATTTTCTGAACTTGGACAGAAATTACAATAATTAATAACCAAAGAGAGGGGAGAGATGTCCTTCTGGATGCTCTCAGTCAGATTAATGACTATATTCTTCTGCAAAACCATGACGTACAGAGTAAAGCAACATGATAGATTGGAGGCTAGTTGTCAAACTGATGATGTGCTTATCATATTGAAAAGCTGGAGCACTAACTCATTTCTGGAATCCTCAATGACTCTTCAATGACATTAAATATTGCACTGAGGTGAAGCAGACCATCCTACGTCCTGATGCCCAGCCATGAGGGATTACTGCTCCTTCCACTATCCGCACACCTTAAACCACAAACCTTTCTTTGTACACTGCATTTCTGTCCAGTGCTACTTTGATCTCAGAGGGAATCCCAATTCATATTCTTATATACTAATTGTCATGCGGTGCATTCAATAATATTCAAAAAATGTGGAGATTAAATTTGACACCCATTGAAAATAATGTCACTTCATGTTTCCTGCTGATGTAATGATTTTAGCATCTCTGCAGTGTTAACCATGCTGTTATCTGGCTCAAAGCATCAACATCATCAATTCCTTGAGTGGCTAGTACAACTTAAAGTTACCAAGCACTACCAAAATGGAAGTGCATTGTGACTGGAACAAGTGCTGGTAGCCATGCAAAAGTGACTCGGATTTGCTAAATGGAAAGGAAAATGGCACAAGATGGGAAGTGACAAAGGTCCCCACAATGACTGTGCACTGTACTTGAGGTCTTTATTGTTAAAGTGCAAAAAAGAAGAGATGTCCTCTGCATCCACAGGGGCCAGGAAGTCACTTAGGCACAAGCCGAAAAGGTAGTGGGAACACACGGCCAGGTCATGACTGATCACCGATCTCAATGCTGTTTCCCCATAATAGACAATAAGACCATAAGAAATAGGAACAGGAGTAGGCCGTTCAGTCCATCAAACCTTCTCCATCATTCAATTAGAGATCCTGTCTAATCCAGCATTCCTCACATTCACTTTCCTGCCCTTTCCCCATAACCCTTGATTTGCCTACAGATCAAAAATCTATCTCAGCCTTAAATGTACACAAGGACTCTACCATCACAGCTGTCGAAGGAAAGTAGTTCCAAAGACTCACAGCCCTCTGAGTGAGGAAATTCTTCCTTTTCCCTTAAATTAGCTCTCCTTTATTCTGAGACTAATCCCTGTATCCTTTGATGTCATTAGTATCCAGAACCCTATTGACTATTTCTCAATTTATGTCTCAATTTTTATCCTGAATCCATAATGAAGCTTCCACAACTCTGAAAAATCCCAGAGAATTCCAGATAAACACCATCCAGCAACAAGCTAGTCAAGGAATTCTATAGACTGTGAATTGATGACAATGGGTTCCTGATGCTTCTCCACTTATATCCTACAACCCATCTGCATTATCCTTGTCATGAAAGTATTTTTCAACTTTGGCCTTCATTTTGTATGATCTACTCCATGTAATTGTTTTGATCATTCTGCCACATGTTTGATCCAAAATCGCTAGACATTTAAATTTCTTGCTGACCATTGGCATATGTACAAACCGTCTCTCCCTCAGGTCACAATATATCTGATGTCCCTTTTCTAAACTGTTAAATAGTCTCATGTGTTCTGATGCCACTTCAAAAGCAATAATAGACATGACCAATTAAACTTCCTGTTTCTGCCTTCACTGTCTTGTCCTATCCAGCTTTATAACAGATATAACAACAGAGTCTCTGCTGTATCCTAAGAGATTTGCTTCAATACCAAGATTGGTGTGAAGATTGCCATTTATCCTGTCAGCTACCTAGCTATTCATCCCGATTGCAAACCCAGATTGCATGGTCATTTTGATGAAACTAATGGAGTTATAATCTGGAAATCAATTATCTTTCCTTCCAAATACTCCACAGCTACTTAGCTCTTAAAAGTTCTTTGTACAAAATGAAATGTATTTTTTTCTTCTCAACACTTAGATCATCATAAATCTATTCCCATTGTCATTTCTGTATTCAACCAGAAATCCAAGTTAACATTTCAGGCTAATGAACTTTCGTTGGAATTGGGAGGATTTTGCGATATGACAGATATAGGGGAGGGCTCATCTTATATTTCAATAAAATGTTACATTGCTATCCTCTTTTACCTTTTATCATTAGTGCGATGGTCTTTTAATATCTTTTGCTCTAAACTGCTATAGATACATGAAAACATCACCATCTGCAAGTTCACCTCAAAGTCAGTTACCAGCTTGATCTGGAAACATATTCTTGTTCATTCAGTATCCCTGGATCAAAATCTTGGAACTCCCTCCTTAATGGTATTGTGGGTGCTCCTGTACCAAATAAAGTATAGCAGTTCAAGGAGCCAACTCATCTCTACCTTGAAAAAGACATTAGAGATGGACCAAAATACAAGACCAGCTAATAACTCCAATATCTCACATCTGGAGGAGTGGCATTGTGGCTCAATGGTAAGCACTGCCACCCCACAGCGCTAGGGACCCAGGTTCAATTCCAGCCTTGGGTGACAGTCTGTATGGAATTTGTACATTCTCTGTGTGGGTTTCATCTGAGTGCTCTGGTTTCCCCTTGCAGGCCATCTGAATTGGCCATTCTAAATTGCCCATAGTATTAGGTGCATTAGTCAGAGGGAAATGGGTCTGGGTGAGGTTGCTCTTCGGAGGATCGATGTGGACTTGTTGGGCTGAAGGGCCTGTTTCCACACTGTAGGTAATCTAATCTAAAAATCCACCAGCACTATTTTAAAACATCATCAAAAACCTAGAGATTAGTTACTGTTTAATATCTGTTGGCGGATTTTGAATTTTTCGAGGTGCATAGTGTTTGAAAGGATTATTTAGCATTGGTGAAGTCAAGGGGTGCTGCATGTAGAAAAAGACTTGAATTTGACTGCAAGTGCTCTAAGCTTTAGAAGCAAATGTTGAAATTGTCCTGAGGCTGCAGCACAAAAGAAAGATAAAACAGGGCATCAAAGAAAGGTTGCTTACAAAGGCAGGAGGAGAAGACAGCAAAGTTTTACTTCCCTAGCATCTTCTCGAAAGCTTATTTTGCTTGCACCTAAAAGTGAGAGTATGTGTGTAGTTGGTGTTGTACAAAGGAGGTGGTCTCTACCAACTCTTGCAACCAGGCGTCAGAGTAGGCCAAAAGTAGCTCTGGGTGTGGCTGTAAGAGTGAAAGAGGCTCAGAGTAGGCTGAAGGGGCCTGATGGCCTGTTTCTTGGTAACTGTATCTGCTCCCTGCCAGTAAATTGCTGCTGTCTCTGATTGTGGGGCAGTTTGTCCTGCAAGAGTGAGTAAAGTGTGTCAGTCAGTATGGTCACATGATTCTGTTTGATGTGTAGCCTGCAATTGAGTAGCTGTCAGTACGTGCGAGCCAGAAGATGTGACTTTGCAACATGCAAAGAGTTTGAGCTTTTGGCTTCCCAGCACGAGCATCCTAGGAAGCTGGGCTCCTCATGCAGGTCGTCATTCAGCAGCATATGTACCAGAGGGCTGTGCACCATAATCATACAATAAACAAGAAAGATGAAGTGTGTGTGCTATCTGTAGTACAATGGAATAACCAAGTGATGAGATAACTGATGAGGTGACTGACTTTGATCAAAAAGAGTGAGAGAAAGGTATCAGACCAGAAGAAGTCTGTAAAGAGAAAGATCTTAGACACTATGCTGAAGAACTGTATTCAGGAATCTGTAATTTACAGCTAAATAAAAGAGTGCTATAGTACTCCAGGAGTGGAACAGCTTTTCGTCTTATGGACCACATGAAGCCCCTTCAAAACTTATCAAGGAGCTAACCTAGACCCTAACTTTTATCTTATTTACAGGCATGAGTAAGGCATTGCACCCCAGATGTGATTCAATTGGTCAAACTAAGTCAAATACACTTCAATCTTATACACCACAATTGAAATACAAATGAAAACAAAAGGAAATTTGTCTTAACTTTAACTCTATTGGAATATTTAACAAACTAATGCATTATTTAACGACTACTAATCAACTGATCCAATATAGTAGCTTCTACAGAACCTCGATTATCCAAACGAGAGTGGCGAGGAGTATTTTGTTCAGATAATTGATCGTTCGGATAATCGATCTGATCGTAAACAACTGGTAATTTATGAGAGCTGGGTATCCTATACTTTCATTGTTATCTGGTAATGCATGCCATAATGCCATTTAACCAATAACTGATCTAAATTAAACAAACGGTAATTTGAGTGTTGGTTATCGAACGTATCTCGGTTATCCGAGATGCACACCATAATGTCATTTAACTGATAACTGAGTGCTAAGTTGCCTAATGCCTTTTTTCCGGGACCTTGAGATCTTGTTCGGCTAATCCAAAATTTGGATAATTGATGTTCAGATAATCGAGGTTGTGCTGTAATAAACACACCTTTGGCAAAAGCAAGTTCAGCAAAACAGATTCCAGGAGAAAGGAAAAAACAAAAGTGCGATCGATCAGCAAAGAGGGAACTGAAGCTTTTACTGCAGCAGAGAGAGAGCTGTATCTAGCAGCTTCAACTCCAAAAAACCCAACTTCAACAACTGAAAGCAAAACCTAAAACCCTGACTCTGACTCTACACACTCATTTTTTTTTGTCGAATTAAAAATAATGAAGTTATTTACTCTGCTTCACACAGGGCAGCTGCCAAGGCTTCAGGTTTACACCGCCTCTCTTCAAGAGAACCAGAACAGACAAATCCCTCTTAAAGGCACATATTGTCACATACTCAAGAATTAGAAGCCAATAGCATTGAAAAGTGAAAGGGTGGAATCTTCTCAACCACTGAATGGACTGTGAGATGGGACTTCTGCAGTTAAGCAACGAGAGGGCTAGTTTCCCATTTCCCCACCTGCCGACAGAAACTGGATGGCCACAATGCCTGATATGAAAGTCAGAGTGGTGATCTGGCCATTTCATATGACCACTTGCTAACTATTCAAGCCCTCCAATAGTCAGAAACACCTCAGGCATGCTTCAACTGCAGCAATAGCACACATCCTCCATCCACCAGACTTTCCAGCTCCCTGTCGGTAAAGCAAGATGCTAATTTCTTTCTGCCTGATACATTAGATTGAGATGACTGTGCAGAGTAGCTGCAGACTGCCAGCACTTGACTGGGTGCAAAGCTGGGCTTTACAAAATGGCCAGAATTCACAAGATATCCCAGCAATGTTAGTACTCCTGCCTGTGGCAAGTGGGAAGGTATGTTGAGCAAGTCACCATAGGGGCATAGTGCATAGGTAACAAAGGGAGTTTGAGGAGATAGTGTGCGAAAACAAATTAGGGACTGTCTTCACTTAAATTGATAAATTTTGTAAAAATCAAGCCTGTGCATATATACCCACAGTCCAGGGGCACTGAGGACAAGCACTCATTGTGTATTAGCAGTAAAAGATTAAGACCTAAAAAAAAGCACTTTCTGCATTTCTTTGAATGGGCATGGGTTAATCACACATTGCAATCCCCATGTCTGAATGCTGTTGTTCCCTTATTAACTATTCATTTTAAGAAATATATGTGCATGAATACATATTAAAGTAGTATAAACAAAACGTATGAGGAAATTTTTTGCAAGTTATTGGATAATTTCTCCATTGGGTTTCATTTATTTATAAGATCCAAACCCTAAAATTACATTATTGAATGATAAACACTCATCTGAATTCTCCCGGCAATTTCAGCAGACATAAAACTATTCCAACCAAATAGATTAATGCCACCAGTAAAATAACAGAATGTGGATTTCCATCAATTTATTAGCTTTTTTTCCTATGTCTGAGTCCCAAAGTGCATATTCAGGAGTATTATTTAATGATAAATACTCTTAAAAAGTACAGTAATTCATAATTTTCACATCAGATTCTAATTGTTCATTTGAACTAATATTTATTCAATATATTATGTGACCAAACATGCTTAAGACGTAGACATTTCTGTTTGGTTGTCAGTTGAAGTGCATAGTTAGTGCAATCCTTACAAAATTCATCACAATGCATTTTCTGTAGCACAGTGTTTACACAGTTCAATTCACATAAACACCCAATTTGTTGCTAAATTTTGTCGGTAGGATGAAGATTGAGATTTAATCTGGCAAGTGTTGTTGCGAACTCTGTGAAGTAAATTTGATTCTCTGAGGGTACTTTATTTTCCCTAAATGATCATTTTACTTTGATTCAGATAAAACAGATTCAAATACATGCCCCTTCAGCAGCAAATATTTATATTTGAAATATGATGCGAATGCACAAGATATTGTGGTCAAATGACCATGGGCCCAAAAGTGGACATTTTCAATTGACCCATAGTCAGATAAATTGTGCCTACAGAAAATTGGTCAAACTAAATTTATCAGTAGCCAGCAACTATCAGCTACAGATAGCAAGGGAAAGCAAAGTCAAAGAGGTCACAAAGATTCAGGGGCAGCCATTTACAACCAGCCTAAGGATTGTGAATTGGAGATGTATAGATCAGACATTCTGGCACCTTGACTTCCAGCCTGAGCATGTTCACTTTATGCCTCCCTGGCATGGCAACAGTGAAGGGTGTTGGCGCAATCCCATTGGATGTTTTGAACCTCACTCATGACCCCATATGCCATAGGTCCTGGAACATTCAGGAAGGTCCAGAGCGAGGGTTTAAAAACACACACTTAGAAGCTACGCCCTCAATGAAGCCTCACAGCAAGACATGTGGAGAAGACCAAGGAGAAGATCTGTCCTGACCTGCAAGGCCCATCTTCGTGGAATAGAGCCAGCCCTATCTTGGAGAGAAAGGAGATTCTAATGTCCTAACTCAAACACATGGATTGCTACAGGCACAGAGAGTAAATATTATGGGAATTTGGGAAATGCTTACATCATGTTTTAAATAAGGAATACTTTGTTATAAGTTTAAAATCACCAGGTTGTAGTCCAACAGGTTTAATTGGAAGCAGTAGTATTCGGAGCGCTGCTCCTTCATCAGGCATCTCCAAATCATGACCACTTTTTTCTAAAGTTTAGTTAAGCCAAATTCTGTGTCCTTTTGTTCACCTCACCAACAAGACTGCTTAAATAGAGTGTTTTTAATACATAAACTGGTCCAAGTGTCCAAAGCACAGACAACATTGATGCTGCTGCATGGTCCTTCAATTAAACATGTTTGCATTACCTCCTAAGGTGACGCTGAGCCTGATTTTAAGAGAGTAGCTGCCCCACATGATAGCCAGGATGCCAATGGGTGAAAGACAGTGAAGGTTTCTGACAACAGATTGGGCGATAAACCACACGCTTGTAATGTGAGGAGGACAGAGTTCAGAACTGGGATAGTCCCGGATGTGAGTACAATCCAGTAGGAATTTAGTAAAAAATGGACATGTCCTCATTTGACTGCTGTGCCCCAGGACAAATGCTACTGGGAGATAGAGAGAGCAGAATAAGCCAAAGGAAGTACAGGGTCAGGGACACAAGGAAAAGGAAATTGAGCATCAGCCAAAACAGGGTCAGGGAGCCACAGAAAGCAGAGGCCAGGAAACCGATCATAGTCTCAGAAGGTACATGATGTCTCCAGATATTGGATTCAGGGACCTACGAGAATAGAGATAAGCTCGAGTAGGATCTGGGACACTTACGGTAAGAGACATTTAGAAGAGTTGAGGAACCATACCTGCAGAAAAGTGAAAAAGCAGCTAACATAGGGTCAGAGACCCAGGAAAGAGAGGGAGAGAGAGGGAGCAATGAATTAAAAGGAAACCCTAGGAGAAATGGCCAAGTGACCAGAGTGGGAGGGGGTACTAAGAAAGTACCGAAATATGAAGTGGCCTGGGTGGGTCAACCATTGCAGTGAGCAAATATCGTGGTACCCATGGGGATTCTGGGAGGTAGCACAGAAAGCTGAAAAAAAGCTAAAATAATTAATGGTGGCTGCAAAATGACCAGATTGTTATAGAAATCCATCTGGCTCAGTAATATCTTTCATGGAAGGAAATCCACAGTCCTCAATCAATCTGGCCTCTGTTTAACTCCGGGCCTAACGTGCTTCACTGTTAACTACATACTAAAACAGCAAACAAGCCAGTCAGTTATATTCAAAAAGAAGGTTCACCAATATATCGCAGGAGTAATTGGAATGGGTAATAAATGCTTTTCTTACCAGTGATACCTGCACCAGTTCTGATAAAGGTCAATGGAGCTGAAAGGTTAATTCTGTTTTCTCTCCACAGATGTTGCCAGACCTGCTGAGTTTCTTCAACAAACACCTGCCACCTTGACCTCAAGTTCACCTGGACCATCTCGGACACCTCCCTCCCCTTCCTGACCTCTCTGTCTCCATTTCCAGCGACCGACTCAACACAGACATCTATTTCAAACTCACCGACTCCCACAGCGACCTGGACTACACCCTCTCCCACCCCCTGCTCCTGGAGAAATGCTATCCCTTACTCCCAATTCCTCCACCTTTGCCATATCTGCTCCCAGGAGGATCACTTCCAACAAAGCCTTCCAGTGCATCTTCTGCACTTCCTGCACCTTTGCCTGGAACCTCACCCCTCCAACCGCAACAAGGACAGGACCTCCCTCATCCTCATCTTCCATCCGGATAAGTGCATCATTCTGTGTCATTTCTGTCACTTACAATCAGACCCCACCACCAGAGATATGTTTCCCTCCCTAGCCCTATCAGCATTCCGCAGAGACTATTCCCTCCGCGACTCCCTCGTTAGGTCCATGCCCCCCACCAACCCATCCTCCACTCCTAGCACCTTCCCTTGTCATCACAAGAGGTGTAAAACTTGAACCCACACCACTCCCCTCACCTCCACAGTTGGCAAAGGATCCTTCCACATCCGGCATAGAATTTCCTGCGCATCCAAACACCTCATCTACTGCGTCCGTTTCTCCTCTAAATTGGGGATACAGGGCACCAACTTGTGGAATAATTCAGGGAAATATCTGGGACACACGCAGTAAACAACCCCCCCCCCCCCCCCCGCCCTGTGGCCAATCACTTCAAATCCCCCTCCCACTCCGCCAAGAACATGCATGTCCTGGGCCTCCTCCAAATCCAAGCCACCCGATGCCTGGAGGAGGAAAGCCTCATCTTCTGCATTGGGATCCTCCAACCACACAGTATCAATGTCGGTTTCCTCATTACTCCTTCCCCCACCTTAGCTCAGTTCCAATCCTCCAACTTGGCACAGTCCTACCTGTCCATCTTCCTTCCCACCTATCCGCTCCACCCTTTGCTCCATCACAATCACCCCTCACTTACATTTACTTATCATCTTCCCAACTACATTCCCCCCATCCCCACCCACCCCCGCTTCTTTTTATCTCTCAGCCCCCTTCTCCCCCTATATTCCTGATGAAGGGCTTATGCCCAAATCGTCGATTCTCCTGCACCTCGGATGCTGCTTGACCTGCTGTGCTTTTTCAGCACCACATGTGATCTCCAGCGTCTGCAATCCTCACTTTCTCTGACTCAGGAAAAGGCCAGGACAACCCTACAGGGGATGCTGAGACATCGGTGTGCTGCCAACCGAGTAACTACCATTCTTCATTACACAACAACAATGCCACTATAATTCATTGCACGCAAAATATATGGTGCACATGGTGGTCAAATTCCCTTTCCTAGTAGCCCTCCTGACAACTCCAGTCTTCATACCTGCTCAGATCCCTACCCAACCCATCTACTTGCTCCCTTACTCCCCCCACCCCAGCCTCTGGGGTATGAAGTGACCATGTCAGGTGCATAGAATGACCTTCCTGGTGGCTGAGGTAATCCTGACCATGAATGAATCCCTTTCCTGTTGTCTTCCCTTCTCCAAGATGCAGTCTCTGATCCCCATGAATAGATTTCCATTCCCCTTCCACAGTCATGGTTCCTGTTTTGCCCCACACTCCCCATTCCTTGCTTATATTGGATAGAGAGATACAATGGACTGATCATCCATTGAGTGACCTAACCAGACAACCCTGACTGATGTCTATACACCTTCTCAGCTACGTCAACACAAACTCTTGAAATGGCTGCTAAACACTGACCAAGACCCACTCCCCCTAGCCCCGAGATTAGGGCTTGAATGTGCTGTAAGGCAGGCTGCCCCTTTTGGTTGAAGACTGCTTACAAGCAACTCAAGTTTCCAGGCTCTGAGATTGCACTAAGAGGCAAGCTGAGACAAAGCAAGGATGCTGTGAGTGTCTAAGTAGGTGCAAAGTGAATGAGTTCTAAGAAAGCAAGCACGTAGCCCTGTGATGCAGCCTGGTCCAATCCATGAGTTGGCTAACTGTCTCTGCAAAGGCAAAAGGCAGGAGATTGGCACAATGCTCGAAAAGCACATCCAGCTGGTACAGACACGATGGGCCAAGTGGCCTGTTTCAGTGCCATAAAAAATTCTGTGGTTCTGTGATTTACAATCCTGTGACATTTTATTGCCTTGAGGGTGAATATGTAAGGGCAATGAATCCTGGCCTGACCATTGAATTTCATATCCCTATTAATTAATTTTTAAAAAAAGATTCTGTATGAATATTGAGGTGAGATTGCATGAGAAATATTCAGAGGGTCAGATTAATGTCCCCTTTGAAAAATCTGACCTGGACCCGCTGACCCAATTTTTTGTTTTCTTTTTTCCTTATTCCTTGACTTTATGATTCATGTGCATCTTCAGCAGCACATACAAACATGCAAAAGGGAACAGCAATAGGACATTCAGCCTCCTGCACATGCTCTGTTATTTCATAATACCATAGCTCATTTAATGGTAACCCCAAATCCACATTCCCTCATACTTCTGATAACTTCTCATCCCTTTGCTTAGCAAGGATCTATCCACCACAACCTTAAAAATATTCTAAGACCTAATGTTGAGAGAGTTCTGCTATGAAAGAAACTGACACCTCATTTCTGCCTAACGTGGGGAACCTCTGATTTTTACATAGAAATTCTTCATTCTAGATTCTCCCATAAGAGGAAATGTCTTCTACATTTCTGCCCTGTCAAGATCCCTCAGGATCTCATATGTTTCAATCAAGTCACTTCCTCTTATACACTCCAGGGGATACAAGCTTGCTAGTGACTTACCCAATCGAAAAATCCACTCATTTCAGCATTTAGTAGAATAAACCTCTGTTTCCAATGCATTTACGTCCTTCCTTAACTAAGGTGATAAATCCTCTGCACAGTATTCCAGATGCAGTCTCCCTGGTGCCTTTTATAACTGCGGCATAACCTCCCTACCTTTGTATCACCTTTGTGGTAAATGATAATATTCTATCAATTTTCCTAATTGCTTGCTGTAGCTGATCCTCTGGTGTGCCTACACTAATTTCCATGAGGTTCAGGTAATAGTCTAGAGGTTCTATTTCTTTGTTGAAGCTTCAAACCCTGCACTAACTATACAGAACGCCTTTTTTTGCCCTTTCGATATTATTGCTATTTAGATGAACCACAACAACTGGATCATATCCTTCTCAAATCAAGTTCATGTACTTTTCTGATGACTTTCATGCTGCATTTGTCTTTTGTCTCAATTCCCATGAGCTTTGCTCTGAATGACACTGAAGGCTTGGTCATTTGAGAATTCTTGGTTTGTGATCCTCCAGTAATAGCTGAACTGCGATCAGATATGTGTTACTGAAATATCCCCCATGGTTTCGGAGTGCCGAGTGAACGCATTTCTCAGCAATGGCAACCCGAAGCAGGAGAAAGTTGCCCAGAAGATTAAATTTTTGCTTTGGAGTGCTTGGGTTCTCTGAGAGTCGGGCAAGTAACCTTGGAACAAATATGGAGGCTGCTGGTTTTAGATGTGGGCAAGGTGGAAGGCTTGCTCCACCATTGTTTTGAAGTTTTCAGAAAACCTTGAAACATAAAACAGCCCTGCTGATGCCATCCTTTTCCACTCCTACCATCTACCCAACTCCACACACACCCAAGTTCCATCAATGCCAGTTAAAGCCTGTGTTCTATTGATGTCACATTCTCTCTATGTCAACATATGTCCCATCAACCTTGTATGGCCCTTAATCCAGTTTATTGCCAGCTCATGCCAATCCATTTACACACACATCATTCTTAGCACTTACACTGATAGACCAACTCTCACAGTGTCCCTCATGGGCACACCTGAGGATCCACACTGAGATGAAATAAAATAAAGTGCAAATATGCATTGCGGACATTGTTAGGAAGTGACACTCATTCACAGGAACCAATTCATTGCTTTTGTTGGGCTTCAGCTGCATACACTCTCATAAAGGCACATCAATCATTCAAATCCTTAATCTCTTTTTAAAAAAAATATATACTCAAATAATAGTTAATCTCATATAAATGATGGCCCTTTATTATTGGCCAAAAAAATCTGGAATTTTCCATATATCTCGTGTAAAAGTCAACCTTAGTTCTTCACAGCCAACAGATAAACATTAAGGAGTCAATGTGCTGGCCATCCAGCTCCACCCCGGGTTTTCAGAATTACTGTAATTTGTTGGGTTTCTTTCTTCATCGGTAAAATGTGGAGTTGGAAAAGCACAGCAGGTCAGACAGCATCTGAGGAGCAGGAAAGTCGGCGTTTCGGACCAAAAGTCCTTTTTTATCCTTTATTCAATTAGTCTTCTGCTAAAGGTATGGTATAAATTTTGACAGACGTGAATTTCAGCCACTCAAAAGTAGTATCCATGTAAAAGTTAGTGCCCTAAATTTAACTTCTAAAGAGTGGTCAAAAATTATTAGAGTATTACTCGAGTATATAGGATAAGCATTTAATTCAAGTAATTAATTCTTTTTAAAAATAAAACATCTGAATTTGCAGTGTGTCTTAAAAGCATCTGTGCCCAGTTGGAGCTGTCAATCAAACTGTGAAATGGCAGCTTGCCCTCTGCAATAATGGAAGATTGTGAAATTGATCATACAGTCCACTAATGATAACTCTCGGCTTCATGTTATCAGATAGAGCAAAATACATGGAGTACATGGAATATATGAAAATGCACTAGACAGTCCCTTTATTTTCAAAAATATAAAGTGCAGGAGTTTTAAATGCCATAACAGCTTGACATCTTTCTTTCAACAGTTGTTTTCGACAGGACTTTTTCATACTTCTAAGTTGTATTTGACAGTTCCAATGAACTTTATAGTCCCAAATATTTGATGTAGATTTTACATAAATTCATTGTTTCTTTTAACAATCCTGAAGGGCTTCTTATCATTCCAACCCACCACATCAAGGGGCATTTGACTTCACCCAGATTCTGGGTTACTCCAAATGTCTTCTGGATTTTTCCAAAGGTGTCACAGGACAATATCCAAAGGGGTAATGTACTCTTTCAAAGGATATTCCAACTCTTCAAGTCACTGTAAAGTTAAGACCTGCTTCTCCCTGTGGTAATTTGTGCAAGAGTTGAAAAATGTGGTGCTGGAAAAACACAGCAGGCCAGGCAGCATCCGAGGAGCAGGAGAATCGATGTTTCAGGAAGGGCTTATGCCCGAAATGTCGATTCTCCTGCTCCTCAGATGCTGCCTGGCCTGCAGTGTTTTTCTAGCACCACATTTTTCAACTCTGGTACTCCAGCATCTGCAGTCCTCACTTTCTCTTAATTTGTGCAAGACATGTTTCTCATGCTAAGATTGTCAAAATATGATATAAACATAGACATTTGCAGATTTATTTCAGTAGCTGTCACTGCACAACACTGATGCATAAAATCTGACTTATGCCCATTTTTGCTAAAGCAATAAAATGTAGTTGCCATGTTTGGGGGCAGTACTTCCAAATTTTAGTCTCCCATGCTATTTTTTGCAAAAATGCAGAGGTGCAATGCCATTGTGAAAGTCCAGGCCAGTGTGATTTAGAGCCTTTATCAAGAGAAGTGTCCTCCATGATGGTGAAGTTGCCTGGATAGCTCCATCTATGCAATTTGTGAAATGATCTCCTGTATAATTATGGTTTGCTATATGTTGTCTAACTATGCAAGTACTGGGGACAGCATATGAAGATAACATTAGATAAAGACATTTAGTATCATAAGGGAGAGACTACTAATTGTACGGAAGATGACAAAGAAGCAGGTAGCCTCTAACACTTGTCTGAACCTAGAACCTGTCAGCAGCATCCCATTGAAGAGATTTCTGCTTCCCAATATTAGCAGTTGCATCAAACATCAGTCCC
Organism: Chiloscyllium plagiosum; assembly: GCF_004010195.1. NCBI lineage: Eukaryota > Metazoa > Chordata > Chondrichthyes > Orectolobiformes > Hemiscylliidae > Chiloscyllium > Chiloscyllium plagiosum. Next base: position 53,124,750 of record NC_057718.1, read on the forward strand.
AATCCTTCAACAAACTTGCCCTAAAGACAGAAACAATATTCAAAACAGCTTACATTTCAGGGTCACAAACAAAGATTGCTGGAAAGGCTCAGCAGGTCTGGCAGCATCTGAGAAGAGAAATCAGAGTTAACATTTCCGATCCAGTGACCCTTCCTCAGACCCTTTTGAGGAAGGGTCACTGGATCTGAAATGTTAACCCTGATTTCTCTCCACAGGTGCTGCCAGACCTGCTGAGCTTTTCCAGCAATTTCTGTTTTGGTTTCTGATTTATAGCATCTGCTGTTCTTTTAGTTTTCATTTCAGGGGCAGCATGATAGGAATTGAAAAGTTGGGTTTTTTTTCTGGTTCACACAATTATTTAAGTATTAATTGTCATCTAAATGTGATGTGTTTGGATTAAGTAGTTTCTTTAAGTAACCTTCTTAAGCAATCTCTTCCCCATCGAATTCTTGATTGTAGAGTACACTTACATGTAGAAGAGCCGCAAGGGGATTTGAGATTCTTTTAATTGACCACTTCTAGTGGCTCAGCCATATGAGGACCTGACTGTAGATTGTAGCAAATCAGTGGCTCGTGACATCCTAGCTCAGCTAGTTTTTCAACACATGGGCAGGATATAGTTGTGAGGAGGGAGATACGCTGCCATCTGAAGTGAAGGCAACATTAATGTTGCACAACTGTCCCTACTCTAGCTAGTAGGTAGACATAGCCATTTATCTGTAGGAATGTGTGGTTAGCACATTGCAGATATGAGAGACAGAGGGAGGGGAGAGCTGTTGTGAGCACAGTATCAGATGTTTGTGTGAGCAGGAGGAAAGGCTTCAGGAATGGATAATAGAAGGATCGTCAATGTTGACCATCAGTGTGACCTCACTCCATTCTATAAGTTTTACTCTTCCATTTAATCCGCCATATTTGGAATCCGCCAGGTTTGGAATTGTCTTTCCCGCTTGCAACCATATGCATATTGCTGTTACTGGAGTATGCAAAGACAAACCTTGAACCCAGTACTCCATCACATAATCTTTAATTTGAAATTAATTGATAATCAGTTTTTGCACAAATTATTTGCTTTAAAAACCAACCAGAAACATTTCTTAATTATATTCCTTTGAGCCAGGAGGAGTAACACCTGACCTAGGTCATCTCTCTCCATCATCATTTCCCCAGACCCCCAGGAATTAACTGAAAGAAGACATGACATTTGGAGCATGAATCTTGCTGGCAAGATTTAAATAAGGCCATGATCAGTGGCTGCAACACTAGCTGCTGCAGAAATATCCAAAACTGCAATGACTAAAACAGTCCAAAGGTAAAAATCAATCTTTATTTATCGTCAATAATTGCCAATCAACAGCATAGCATATATACCTACAATACTCTCCAAAAAAGGATGTGCAATTAAAATTGTCAAGACAACCCAAGACGTGGTTAGTGAACTATAGATTAATAAGTAGAAAGTTCCAGTAAGTCTCTGAGCAATACCAATGAGGCCTGTTGCATAGGTTCTTGCTCCTGAAGTGAGTAAGTTAGCACTTGAAGTCAGATCCAGCAACTGTGATGGCTTGAAGAGTTGAATCGTTGGCATTCACAGATAGAATCCACATGTCAGTGGCTTTTGGAAGAGGGAGAAGATTCCTGTCTTCTCATTCTACAGGCATGTTACTTTTCACTGCCCAGTTCTTGACAGCTGTTACAAGATGTCTTTCTATTTTCTTCCCCCTTCTCTGTGTAAGCCTGGAGTCGTGTCTCTCCCCAAATGGTTCAAGATAGAATCGCTCTTTGTTCAGGCAACTTGCCTTTTTGATTCACTTCGACCTAGCAATCCAAGTTCTAATCCATGTAACTCATTGGCATTCCAGAGGTAACTTCTCTTCCAAATGAACAACAAATCTTATTTATTCCTAGACAAGGGATGTTACAGATTTGCATGTGTACCTCTCCATGTAACTGGTTTAGAATTGCAGTTCAATAGCAGATGACTTGCAGTAATCATATTTTCAGCTTATTTTGTCGGGTTGCAATCAGATTATTTTAAAAGAAAAGCCAATAGTATTTAACAGCTTTTCTCTGAAAAATTATGGGAACCGAACTGAACAATCCTGCCAAATTCACAAAAGAACTGGGATGATCGCCATGCTTCTGGTAGTATTTTGAAACAGTTGCTGCATGCCCATCAAATCTAGTAAACCATTTCTGCAATGCATTGGTTAAGCTGGAAAAAAAATCCTTTCACACTGAGAACTGTAAGATGTTGGATAATATATACAGCAGAAGTTGCCGAATCAACAGCTTGGAAATAATTGAGGAGAATGACTTCCTCAGCACACCATGTGTGACAAAATTAAAGGATTTTGCAATTTTGTTCTGCATGCCACAGGAAGGAAATCATTTCTTTCATTTCAAGTTGCTTAGCAGAAGCATTTAAATATACCATGGCTCCGTTTCACAGCATCAAGTTTAACAGGGGGCCTTCATCCAAGGCCAATTGTTCTTACATGTCTCAAAACGAAAATACAAACCCATGAACAGTTCATGATTAAGACATCTTCAACAATTCTCACATGGCCCTTTAGATATTTTTGATAATAACAATTAAAATTCAACAGCAATCACAAAACATGTTTTGAAGTTGTTTATTTAAATAACAGCTGACAAATATCCAAATGTATTTCTGAAGGTTTTTCATTATTGGAATTTGTCTAAGTTGCTTCCTTTTCTTAAAAAAAGGTTTCCCTTTGTCCATTTGACTAGGAGGAGAGGGATGATTGAACCCTATATGTTTCCTACAGGCAGAAGTGGAATATCCATGCTGGTCACAGTCCGGAGGACAGCTCCATAAAACATCCCCACCTCCACTCCTGAGGAAGACAGCACAGAAGTCTCCAAGGGAGCCCTGGTAAGGTTGACTATTGCACAGCCCGACCGACTCAAACACCTTGGTTGGTATTTTACCAAGATTAGTTGGGGTCATTGCTGAGGAAGAGATGCCCTGGTCTCTGGCACTTGGAAGATGTTGGCACATGTTCAACTTGTTGGCACATGTTCAACTTCAGGCTGGAGGGGATCCTATAGTGTCAATCATTAGGGACTTCAAATATATGCACCAAGAGCAGTAAGAAAGTTTGACAAGGATGCTAGCGACTTGCAGGACTGTAGAAAAGGGCTTGGGACATTACATCCTCAGGCATGCAAGTGCCAATCTGCCTCCATGGACAGGTTGGCAGTTGCTATGGAGAGCCAGGATTAGCACTCTCAGAGTTTGCTGAATCTATGCATAGGCCTGCACTCCATTGTTCTGCACATTTGAGCTCAGCACCAGTGATAAGGCAATGGGATGATGACAGACCTTGAGCTGACCCCAAGAGGCCCTTCCTCACACAGAGACAATGTGGTGCCAATAGGCATACAGCTGGAGGAGGAACCACACACACAGACCTCTCAGAAGTCTCCTTGCAGGACACCCAATGATGATTGGGCCTTTAGCCTCTACTCTGCCTGTCTACCCAACCCTATAGGTGGTACTAGTCTCTAGGCAGAACACACTTGATATTTTGGGGCCTTCTGGACAGAAACACCCTGAGGATTACCTGATCAAATCTGCAACGTGAACAAGCACCACAGTAAGGTCAGAGAGTGTGGTGCTGGAAAAGCACAGTAGGTCAGGCAGCATCCAAGGAGCGGGAGAATTGATGTTTCAGGCATAAGCCCTTCTTCAGGAATGAGCTCATTCCTGATGAAGGGCTTATGCCTGAAACTTCAATATTCCTGATCCTTGGATGCTGCCTGACCTACTGTGCTTTTCCAGCACCACATTCTCGACTCTGATCTCCAGCATCTGCAGACCTCACTTTCTTCCACAGTAAGGTTAGCCCAGTCCACCCCAACTGTGAAACCAAGGCCTACACTGAAACATAGTGGGAAGGAAAGAAAGGATGAGAAAATCTTAGGGCACGTAGATGGCCTGGGTGACACTTCATTGTAAGTAAGTTTTCATATATGCAAATATATGTTCACTTTTCATTATTAGCTTTGTTTGAATCCCTTTCTAGCCACACCTGCAAATTTGAATATTAAGAGCTCACCCATCCTTAATAGGACACAACTTTCGAAGGTCAAAGATTTGAAATGAGCAGCACCAAGCAATGTGTGGGCAATGGTTAAATGGCAGGTGATTGCAACTGTGGAAATGAGGCTCTATCTTTCCAGGGAGACAAACCTTGTCATTATATCACATGCTTTTTGGGATTCATTCAATATCTTCCCAGATGCAGCCAGGATATACTTAGGGTAAGGAATTGGAGTGGACACAGAATGATAAAGTTCACAAAGCTTGCATGTTTCTGCTGCAGTCTATGCATGTCTGTGCAATGCTTTTCCCCTTTGAAGGATCTCACATGGCTCACGATTGAAGGCTCCTCTCTCACAGAATGAAACACATACCCCACCCACTCAGGTGTGGTTACAGCCAATGTAGTCTCCATTGCACACTTGTTATTTACAGAACAATGGAAAACAACAGCAGGACACGAGCCAGGATGAAGCAGAGTGCCAGAACATGTTGTATGGCAGCACCGGTGGGTGTGGAGTACATGCTGTCACTGTCCATGGAACATGTTGAATGGTAGCACCTGTGGGTGTGGAGTACATGCTGTCACTGTCCATGGAACATGTTGTATGGCAGCACCTGTGGGTGTGGAGTACATACTGTCACTGTCCATGGAACATGTTGAGTGGCAGGACCTGTGGGTGTGGAGTACATGCTGTCACTGTCTGTGGAACACGCCTTGAGAGTGTGGTGCTTGGTGTCTAAAATGAAAGAAACTCTAGAGGAGTTCGCGGAAAGCTCAAGCCACCAGGCACCCACTCTGACGTTCATGTTGTCGGTGACGTTCAATTCCCTGTGTCTGGTTTCTATCTGTTGGGAAATAGAATGGAAGAGTACATGATAATAAGACTTATCGAAGTCTTATTAGGACTGATAATCCTTCTTAATAGGCTTTTCACCAATCACCAGTGAGAATCTCTTCTCAACGTCTAGGACTTGGCAAGAGAATGCAACTTTTCAGTCTCGATATTGACGCCACATCTCACACGATTCTTCTAAATTTCTTACCACAGCTCACATGGCTCAGGCTCTGGGAAGGTTCCATCCAAAGATTAGAAATTTCAGCAAAGTGGAGACACTAGAGAAGCTCAGCTTGTTTATTTTAGAAAGTTTTACATGGTTATAAAGCTAGTGACGCTCACGAGAAATTGCTTTCAGTAGCAAATACATAAGTACTTCGAGGACACAGATTAAAGTCATCTGGAAAAGAATGAGACAACAGAAGGTCAAAATATTTTATGCAATTAATGACTCTGATTTGCAATACACCAGCCTCAAGGTGGGAGAAGTAGATTCTAGAAACTTTTAAAAGGGAAGTTGGTAAATATTCTAAAGTGAAATATTGTTGAGCAATGGAATAGAAATAAAACTAATTGGACAGCAATATGAAAGAGCCTACAGATACAGGATGGACCAAATTGTCTCCTTCTGTTATGACTATTCCAAAATTTTTTCATTATTCTTTGCAATGAGTGAAAGAAGTGTTGAAATTTTGTGAAGGAAAGTAATTAATTTGAAATTGGAAAATAGTAATAGAAATTCAATTTAATAAATGTACTTTTATAGTTGAAAAAATAGAAAATACCTTTCTAATATTTGACTGTCATAATTAATTAAACTCTTCTCACAGAAAGTGCATTTCACAAAATCATATACGCTGACATGTTTGAGTTTGACTAAAAATCCATTCCGTATTACATGCATTAACATTCCCTCCCATTCTGTCACATGCAACCATGATTTTCCATTTGCAGTTCCACACTAAAACTATTGTCAGGGAACACTGTCCTTGAAACTGAAATGCAATGGCAAACTACCGCTGACAAAAATGTGGAATAAACATTCAGCTATACATTAGTTCTAGGAATAGCTCCCAAAGATGTGTGAAAGCAGCTGTTCAGGGATGTCAGATTAGGGTCCACAATGTTTCAGAAAGCTGTTCTCTCTCTCACTGTTGTATTTAGGCTAGTCTAGCTTCAGAATTATTGCTAAGTCATAGGTATGTTCAAACAACAGCAGCTTCATAATATAGTAGGGAACTATGTATAGCTCTATGTGACCCTGTCTAGCTCTGCTGAATCCATGATTGTTCTCTCTTCAAACCTCTGTAACATATTCTCTTACATCATCACTCCAGGAGCTGTTATTACTCTGGTATTTCACTTACCTTCTTTTATATTTAATTACGTTCAATAAAGCCTGCAGACAACAACATTACATAGAACATTAATCCTTACAGATCCTAGTACTTCGATTACCTCCTCTTGTATATAATTATGTTTCATAAAGCCTGCAGACAACATTATGGGGGATCTTCTAAGAAGATCCTAGTCCAGACATTTATTGCCTTGTTGATGATGCTCCTTTCTACTGAAGTTCTGGAATTGTTCTTTTCTGCAGAGGGGCAGCCTAATGCTGATGTATGTGTGCAACTATTTCCAAGAGATGAATTTATAAAATGTCACAGATGGATGGGAAAGGGAGAATTTCAATTTGTCATCTTCCCCTTCATGAGACTTCAATAGTTTGAGTTCTGGAGGATTGCTTCCTCAATCAGTTTCCTTGATCAGTTCGCCCTGCTGTGTGAAGCTGTAATCCACTCTATGAATGCAATTGCCTTCTAAACAGCTGATAAGGAATCATGTGTTATTGGATGCACAGTTAAGCTGAGTCTGCACCTCAGCATGGAGTAAATTTGGTCCCATCATCCACTTTAAATGTAGAGATCTATTGGACCAGCTGAGTGCAGTGTAGCAGAATATATTCCATATCCTGCTCTAACTAGAAGACAATTTGTACAAATCAAGGTGTAGCCAGTAATTACAGGTTATGATGGACGGTGTTATAGAGATTGTGAGAAGGACAGAATGGGAGGTCTTTCTCATCTAAGATCCTCAGCTATCTGCCACCAAGTCAATATGACATTCTTCATTGTGAACAGCACTTAAGACACTCCTCAGTTTAACCCCTTCAGACCATTGCACCATTTGTAAACTTTTGCTCTATGATTCTTTTCTATTATTAATAATACACAGTTGTGCATATAATTACACATTCCTGTTTCCTCTCTTCCCCATAAATCTGAAACATCAAAATTCAGGTAAGCACGAGTTTTCATTATTGTCCCAGAACATGTTTTCTTCAGACTTGGAAGACTGAGCGATCTCTGGGTTGAAAACTGTTGACCTTCTGACAAGGTCAGAAGTCAGATGACACCAGGTTAATTTCCAACAGATTTGTTTGAAATCATAGGGGTTTGGAGTGCTGTTCCTTCATCCGTTGACTAGCTACCTGACAAAAGAGCAACGATCCAAAAGCATGCACTTCCAAATAAATCTGTTGCACTATAACCTGGTATTGTGTGATCTTTAACATTGACCACCTCAGTCCAACAGCGGCACTTCCACATCCTAATTCTGTAACGTTAACTTCTTGCTTGGCCTGATTGCTATGACTGACAATTCTTTCTGGCAAGATGAGGAAATGAAATTCTCTTCTCGAACTTGTCTGTTTCAAGTTACCTCCGCATCTGTCACAGCAATTTATTCACTAAATTCTGTTTCACTCTGTGTTACATCAAATAATCATGCAATTATTTATTTTTTCTGGGTTAAAAGACATTTATTTTGCAATAAAAGCAGTGCTTCAGCTCTATACAACTCAACTAGAGAGTTTTCCCGTGTTTTGCGAACAAATTAGTCTTCTCATGGATAAATTGAAGGATTCCTGCTATTCTCAGCTAAAATCAATAAACCCACCTTTTCTGCACTTTCACTGGATGACCTTCTCTGTTTGCAGTCTTAATAAATGCTTTCTGTTTCTTTAATTGCTTTACTGAATGAATCCCACTGCCTGTGGCTTTAATAAATCATGCCTGCTTTAATCACAGTTTCACTAAATGTCTCCCACTATTTGCATCTTTAAGAGATGAATTCTATTTCTTGAGCAATTTTAGTTCCTGGATTATTCCCACTGTTGGCAGCTAATTATGATCTCTATTTCACATAAAACATTTTTCCTGAATGATTTCTGCTTTTCATGCTTCTCCCCCTTTAATATGATTTTATGAAAGATCTCGTGACTTTTTATGCACCCTGAAAAAAAGTCTCCTAACTTTCCTCTTCCATCAGCCCCTTTTGTCATTTTAACTTTGGCTTTGCAATGTCCTCCAGTCTGTGATGTTGGTGTAGACATCATTTATTTAAATTAGAGAGGGTTTAGAAAATATTTGCCAAGATGATACAGGAGTTGGGAGGTCATGTTGCGGCTGTACAGGACATTGGTTCGGCCACTGTTGGAATATTGCGTGCAATTCTGGTCTCCTTCCTATCGGAAAGATGTTGTGAAACTTGAAAGGGTTCAGAAGGGAATCCAGAACTAGAGGGCATAGGTTTAGGGTGAGAGGGGAAAGATATAAAAGAGACCTAAGGGGCAATTTTTTCACGCAGAGGGTGGTACGTATATGGAATGAGCTGCCAGAGGATGTGGTGGAGGCTGGTACAATTGCAACATTTAAGAGGCATTTGGATGGGTATACGAATAGGAAGGGTTTGGAGGGATATGGGCCGGGTGCTGGCAGGTGGGACTAGATTGGGTTGGGATATCTGGTCAGCATGGATGGGTTGGAGCGAAGGGTCAGTTTCCATGCTGTACATCTCTATGACTCTATGACTGTAAGTATTTTCAAGACTAGTCTAATTCAACTATAATTTGACTTAGTAAGGAAATAAATACCAACACTCACGAGTTAGTTGAAGTATCTTAAAAATTAAGCTTTACTCTGTATGACTTTCAAAAACTGTTAACAGGTACAAGAAGATTAATGATTGCACATTAATTAGGTAACATTGAACCCCAGCAAAATAGCAATCCATTCTCAATGAAAATTATTATATGATCTTTTGACAAACAAAACTCACAGATCCTTTCCAAGTTTCACAATGTTCCCTTTTTTTGGATGATTACTAATTGCTTATACAATGTCATTTCCAAGCATCATAAATACCCAATTTTTAGAAATTACAAATTTCCTTTTTAACCATGTCCTAGTTTCTTGAAGTTGCCTGTATCCTAGTTTCCTGCATTTACAAACCCTTGGTCATTTACTGCCATCTTCACAGCTCTGAAAGAAGCTTAATATTTCAAACATTTTTGTAAGTATAGTCGCGATTATTTTTCCATCCTAATTCAAAATTCACCACCATTCCCCTGCCTCCTCCTGAGCCCAAATAATAGTTTTTCAGATTAGACAGTGTTTAAAATTTTCTTAATTGTGCCTAATCTGTCTCTGTTCAGTGTAATCACAGGCATTGTTAACAGTTGAATGTCTGCAATAAAATCCACCCCATACCTGACTTTATAAGCAAAGGCACCATGCTCATTTTATGGCATATATCCTGCTTGTAGGAATGCATCACACAAACACTTCAGGCTAATTATCTATTAAGTGCTTGCTCAAACAGGCAAGCTGTTTTCCACTTCCTTAACCATTGTGTTCTCATAAAGGTCAAGTTGTAAAATTCAACAGTGGTCAATTTGACTTAATTCCATTGTGTTTTATGTACATTCTCAAAGCCACAACTAGCATAACTATAGTCATGATAAAAATTAGAAATTGATTAGTTACATTGCCAATCCAATTATATCAGGACATATTGTAAGTAGCTGAAAAATGTGTTGCTGGAAAAGCGCAGCAGGTCAGGCAGCATCCAAGGAGCAGGAGAATCGACATTTCGGGCATAAGCCCTTCTTCAGGAATGAGGAGCGTGTGCCAAGCAGGCTAAGATAAAAGATAGGGAGGAGGGACTTGGGGGAGGGGCGTTGGGAATGCGATAGG
>NC_057718.1:53137517-53169541 GCF_004010195.1 Chiloscyllium plagiosum
TTTTATCTTAGCCTGCTGGACAAACCAGCCTCATTCCTGAAGAAGGGCTTATGCCCGAAACATCAATTCTCCTGCTCCTTGGATGCTGCCTGACCTGCTGCGCTTTTCCAGCAACACATTTTTCAACTCTGATCTCCAGCATCTGCAGTCCTCACTTTCTCCACATATTGTAAGTAGTCTATTATCTGGGTAACTGTGACCATTCTGAATGATTTGCTGAGTCTCAAGTACTGATGGGTTTCAGTGTAGTAAGTGTTCCACACATCTAAGAATGAGTAGCAGTATCAAGAGTTTGTAATAACAGATCTTCACTTTGATGTGAAAATTGAGTTGTTGAAGCAGATAAATTACAAGAATCACAATGTGTTTTTTTTCATATGTCAGAATACTTTCTTTATGCATTAATGAAACTGAGTTTTTTTATTGAATGGTGAGAGGTTTAGTTTAACCCAATAATGTATTTTTAATTGATATTGTTGTCTGTAGAGTACTGTACATAATGCATACAAGGGGAGAGATTATGGAGGAAACTCATGGGAAATAGAGGTGGCATGAAGTCATATAGATGCTCTAAGGTGGAATGAAGGTCACAAGGAAGGTAGGGAGGTGATATGGGCTGGCATGGGCAATCAGAGAATGCATGGGTGGGCAGGGAACTGGATGGGAGTGTGAGGAAGGTGAAGATTCAGGTTTACAAGAGTTTAAATGTTGTTGGGAGCTGTAATACTCTGTAATATCATTCAACTGACCCAATCTATGCTCGCACTCTCACACACTGTACAGTATTGTTTTTTGTGAAAGCACTGTGAATCCAAACCCAGTGTGAAATAGAAACATATAAATAGGAACAGGAGGAGGCCATTTGGCTTTCTGAGCCTGTTCTGCCATCCAACAGGATCATGGTTGATCATCCAACTCAGTATCCTGCTCCCACTTTCTCCCCATACCATCTGATTCCCTGAGTCCTAAGAACTATATCTAACTCCTTCTTGAAAATAACCAATCGTTTGGTCACAACCACTTCCTGTGGCAAAGAATTCCACAGGTTCACCTGACAAAAAACTGTTGTTTGAAGTCAAACGTGCATTTTGTAAGTTGTAAGAGTGTTGCGTTTTCCAATATTGGGCATGTCCCAGGACCTGCCATCATTTATTTATGGCAACCAGGATGGGTAATAAATGTTGCCCTTGCAGCAATATTCACATCCTGAAAATTATTTTTAAAATGTTAGATTCTGTGTCAAAGTTGACAATGAAAATTAGTTTAGAGGGATTGAGATGACATTTGAACTTAGCATAATAATTTCAGGAGTCCAGAGGAACCTCAATTATCTGGCATGCGATTAACTGAATTTTGGATTATCCACTGTCTCACAAACTAGTAAAGTAACAGCCTGACTTAGTCATACTCATGGAATCATACATGACAGACAATGTTCTCTATTATGTTGTGTGGCACTATGACTGTGCTAAATAAGACAGACTTTGAACAGATCGAGCAAATCAAGTCTGGGCATCCATGAGATGTTGCAGGGCATCAACAGCAGCAAAATTGTTCTCCAACACAACCTCCTATCCCACGGCACAGCATTTCCCCACTCAACCATTACCATCAAGCCAGGGAGTCAACGCTGGCCCACTGGAAAGTGCAGGAGCAGCACTAGGCATGTCTAAAAATGAGGTTTCAAACTAGTGAAGCTAACAAACAGGGCTATTTGAATGCAAAGCAGCACTAGCAGCAAATGATAGACAGAGCTGAGCGATCCCACAACCAACGGATCAGATCTAAGCTCTACATTACTGTTATATCCAGTCGTGAATGGTGGACAATCAACAATTCACTGGTGGAGGAGACTCCAAAAATATCCCCGTCCTCAATTATGGAGGAGCCAACACATCAGTGTAAAATATAAGGCTAAAGTTTTCGCAGCAATCTTCAGCCAGAAGTGCTGAGTGAGTAATCCATCCTGACCTCCTCCAGTGGTGCCCAGCATTACAGATTCCAGTCTTCAGCCAATTCAATTCACTCCATCTGATATCAAGAAAATGTTGGAGGTACCAGATACTGCAGAGGCTATGAGCCTTTGACTATATTCTGGCAATAGTATTGGAGACTTATACTTTGGAACTTGCTGCTCCCCGCACCAAGTTGTTTCAGGACAGCTGCAACACTAGCATCTATCCAAAAATAATGGAAAATTGCCCAGGTATATCTTGTACACAAAAAGCAGGACCAATCCAAACCGGCCAATTACTGCCCCATCAGTCTACTCTCGGCTGTCGGTTAAGTGATGGAAGTTGTCGTCAACAACGTTATCAAGCAACCTGTTTAGAAACAAGTTGTTCAGTGACACCCAATGAGGTTCCAGCCAGAGAAACTCAGCTCCTGACCTTATTACAGCTTTGGTTCAAATATGGACAAAAGAGCTGAATTCCAGAGGGGTGCTGAAAGTGACAGTCTTCGACATCAAGCCCATAATTGACTGAGTGTGGCATCAAGGAGTCCAAGTAAATCTGGAATCATTGGGTATTAGGGGAAACTCACTGCTGGTTAGAGTCATACCTGACACAAAGGAAGATGGTTTAGGTTGTTTGCAGATCAGTCATCTCAGCTCCAGGATACCTCTGCAAAAGTTCCTTAGGGTAGTGTCTTTGGTGCAGCCATCTTCAACTGCTTCAGCAATCAATTTCCCTCCGTCATGAAGTCAGAAGTGGGGATGTTCAGCACCGCTTGCGAGTCCTCAGATACTGAAGCAGTCCGTGTTGAAATTCAACAAGATTTGGGTAATATCTTAGACTTGGGTTGACAAGCGGCAAGTAACTTTCACACCACTCAGGCAATGGCCATCTCCAATAAGAGACAAACTAACCACCCCTCTTGACATTCAGTGGGGTTACCACATTTAATCCCTTACTATCAACATCCTGGGGGTTACCATTGAACAGAAACTCAACTGGACTTGCCACGTAAATACAGTGGAACCCAGAGGCTAGGCATGTTGTGATAAGTAACTCACCTCCTGACTCCCAAAACCTGTTCACTGTCCACAAGGCACAAGTCGGAGTGTAATTGAATATTCCCCATCTGCCTGGATGAATGCAGCTTCAACAGTAATCAAGCTAGAAACCATCCCAGACAAAGATTTGATTGGCACCACATCCACGAGTGACAGTCAGTAGCAGCAGTGTGTTATCCACACGGTGCATTGCAGAAATTTACCAAACATCTGTAGACAGTAATTTCCAAGCTCTTGACCACTTCCATCTGGAAGGACAAGAGCAGCAGATACATAGGATCACCACTACCTCAAAGCCCCCTCAAATGCATTCACCATCCTTATATGGAAACATATCATCATTCCTTCATCTTTGCTAGATCAAAATCCTGGAATTCCCGTCCTAAGGACATTGTAGGTCAACCTATAGCACACAGCTGTTTAAAGTGGCAGCTCACCAAGACCTACACAAGAGCAACGAGGGACTGACAATAAATGCTGGCCAGCGAGCGATGCCCATGTTCCATTAGTGGTGGACAGGTTGCGGGGAGTCAGGAGGTGAGTTACTTGCAACAGTATTCCTAGCTTCTGACTTTCTCTTGGAGCCATTGCATTTACATGGCAAGCCCAGTTGAATTTCTTTTCAATGGTGGCCCCTGGAACGATGATAGTAGGGGATTCAGTGATGGTGAAAAAAACCCAAAAACTCCAAAAAAAAAACTCTGGTCTGGCCCTGAGCTGGAAATTAAGATAGAGCAGATCAGTATTGAGCCGAAAAGGAAATAAAGTTGAAATTGAATGTAGTATGTTTTTGTTGGTTTCTGTTAGTACATGAAATACTGCAGCAAGATTTTCTTTTAAAAGTTGGTTGAATTCATTATGGTGAAATGGGACCTGCTTTCAGGAGTAACTGACACCATTGAACCCAAGAAAATGCTTACAGCAGACCAGAAATACGAAACAATTTTAAATATAATGTCAACATCAAAATCGATACAATTACTTGACTCACAAGGTGAAAGTCCTGAGATAAGCTTGTTGTAAGAATTTCATTCAAGTATTTTTTAACAGATTGTAATGTGTGAAAAATTCAATTTTACATAACTTAATGTGAACCTTACGCAAACATTTGCCATTACCTCAATCTTTGCTGGGATGTAATTTATTTATTTGTATTTGCTGCAAGATTAAATCCGGATTCACAGATCATTTTTGCTCTGCCCTTGTCAATTAGTTGCAATGGAATTAAGAAATATGTAAATCATATGCTAATTTTAAAAACTGCTATTTGGCTTATCAATGGGAAAAAAATTATAATATGACATGCAAAGTGGAAACTAATTTTGTCTCCTAAGTGGAATAAAAACTCAGCAGTATAAGAAAATATGAATTGTAAAGGTCATTTCTTCAAAACATATAACATTTGCTTCAACCTTTGAAAAGCATTTTCAGAACATTTTCATTTTCAGAATCAAGAACAAGTGATGATCTAATTTTAAGATAAGCTCAGTAGTTCTGCAATTTATCAATGTAAAGTTCTGATGCTTCACTATCTTTTTCATTGGATGGCTGAACTATTAATATCTAGATGTGTGAACTATCCATCTACTGTTGTTCAAGTAGAGGAAATAGATGATCATAACCAGGTTGCATTGGATTCTGAAAACACTTAAAAATGGCAGCTTTGACAGAACCAAACACAATGCCAGACAATATCTGGAACACTTACATTCACTAAGTATTACAGGGAAAGTCATTACCCAGACTAATTTCATATATTTTTGTTTGTATTGCTTAGGTTAATTCATTACAATGCTGTATGGACTTTAGCAGAAGTAGCAATTAGGAATCCTATTCACCGTCATTCATGAATTGAACAGCAGTCAGTTCAAATTTTATCCTTCTGATCATAATTAAATCTGTATTTGTATTTTTATCGCCAAGACAAATGACTAAGGGAAGCAACTGAAAAGAATACCCGAACAGCATGTGGAGTTTTCACAAGTTTTCAAACAAAAACAAATATTTATTATTTCTCTAGGGATAAAGCACTAGTTTCAGGAATTGATAGTCTGCAAAAAGGACAAGTTTGCTCTTATCTTCAGAATGGTTACAATTCTGGGAGAACATTGTTGCCTTAATGAGAATATCAAGAAAGGGAACTAACCTAATAAATCATAACTGAATACCTGAGCTGTTGGAAAGCATTAAAGATCACAGGACCTGAAATGTTAACTCTGACTTTTTTATAGATGCTGCCAGACCTGCTGAGTTTTTCCAGCAACTTCAACTTTTGTTCCTGATTTTCAGCATCTGCAATTCTTTTGGTTTTTACTAAAAATAACATGATGATTTACTATAGGAAAAACATGACTTTGGAAGTCTTTCCATCTTGAACATTCCAATTTTTTTTTAAACAAATGTCTGAACTGGATCATGATAAAATGTTTCATATTAACTATGCTCTTGGGCAAAGGCATACTATTGGATGGGAAAAATAAGTGATGAATATGTGAGCTACCTTATTCTGAGAGTAGACCTGACAAATGTAATGCACTTTAAGAAGTTCCTCATGGTGATAATAATAACAGCACTTACCTTTAGCTGACTTCTTCGATTTATCAACAATCAAAATGGTAGGAGTGAATATGACATAGTTCAACTGGCCTTGATTTCAAATGTCCACACCATAGGACCCTGCTTTCATATTAAGGAATTGATTGCCTGAAGAAGGTGGGCACTTTGACCCCATGAGCATAGCCTCCTTTCAAAATGTTTCAGCAGCATCAACAGGGCATGTGGTTAGCTACCTCATTTTTCAACTACTGCCTTCTCAAAAATTGTTGTTTATGGCAAGGAAATCTACCTTTCTGTGTTTTTGATTGGTTTGTTACAGACAATACTGCATTTGAAAGAAATTCTATTTTCTTGTCTCTTATTATTCCTTTGGAGCAATCTATGAATTATCTCACTATGATAGAACACCTTTCGAGCACATCAGAGTTGACAGTGATTCTTTCTTTCTCCAGAGCTTTCAAGCCAGGATACATCAGGAGGATTTCTTAAAAGTGAAACCTGGCAGCTGATTCCATCTCTGGAAGCATTTGTAACTGCTTGTGTACACTGTTATTCGGTCTCTCCCATGCACTCAATTGCCCAGAGCCACCCACTGGGAGATTTGGGTGGACACATCATGTGGATGAGCAATTGACGTATGGTGGGAAGAGAGCTAAGGGATTCAGGTCTGAAAATGAAGGATGATGTTGTTGAGTGGAGTTGTCGAACCTGTTAACCCCTGGTGGCAGAGCAATCTGATGATAATCTTTTGGGTGCTGCCATGAGGAAAGGAAACTCACAGTGAATTGGACAGATATGAAAGCATTGTGATGTAGTCTGGCTAGAAACCCAATGAGCAAAATGTAATGACTGTCATCTCTGATACACTGGAGCAGTGTCTATCTGAGTTAGTTTGTAGATTTATTTTAAGGAAGATTAAGAGATTGAGAAATAAAGACATGAAAAACAATACAATATCAGTTGTCACAAACCAAACAAAGACTCAAACATATAGAGTTACATTGCTTTCAGCAGCTTTTCTAAGGATGATAACTGTTTTGAAATAAGGTGAGTAGACTTCCTGCTTTGGCAATACTGATAAAGCATTTTTGCTAGGGCTCTATCATTAGGTTTTTAAACAGCCCATCAACTTCAGGCAATCAGCTTTGTTTAACATGGAGGTCAGTGTCATATGGCATAAGCAGGACTCCAGTTGACACTTCAGGTCGGAACTGAAGATGAACCCAAGTGGTACATCCCACAGTCCTGCAGGATGCTAACATTGGTGTACTAACATTCCAGGGAAATCTGCTGGCGGGGACAATTATAGGCCTTCTCTTTTCCTGACTGAATAGGCATAATTGATCAGTTTCCTGAGGGGGATATCTAAAACAAGCAGCAGCATTTTAAAATTAGACTAGACTTTTCATCAGTGAAATCAGGAAAACCTTTTTTTCCACAGAAAGGGTTGCAGAAATATCTAGACTTTTTCCCAAAGGTCTGTACAGTTTAGGTCATTTTGACTTTTCAAGGCTGTAACTGACAATCTTTTATTGGAGAGGGATTAAAGGCAGAATAAAGAAAATTAGAATTAAGCAGCATTCATGAAACACAATTCAAAGAACAGAACAGAATCCCGACAGTGTGGAAACAAGCCATTCAGCCCAATATGTCCACATTGACCTTCCAAACAGAAACCCACCCAAAGACATTCCCCTACCCTGTTACTCTACATTTATCCCTGGGCTCACAGATGGAAATGTGTTGCTGGAAAAGCGCAGCAGGTCAGGCAGCATCTAGGGAACAGGAGAATCGACGTTTCGGGCATTACACTCAGTCTATCGCTGCACTGAGGCTCATGCTCTACAACTCTCACCCATTGCATGGAACATCTTTCTTCAATTGCTGTCACCCATAGCATCACTTGACACCATTAACCCTGGATGTCACTGCCTACTCACTCACTCAGGACAGCTCATCACCTTTCGCCCACCTGCACCAACACTAACAGTTGTGCCACCCTCTCACATCTCACTCAATGTCTCCCTTTTTGCTCAGTCAGTGTCATGATGGCTCAGTATCATCAAATCCCTACAGAATGGAAACAGGCCATTTGGCCCAACAAGTCCACACCAACCCTCTGAAGAGTATCCCAACCAGACCTGAACTCCTATCATATTACTTTATATTTACCCCTGACTAATGCCCCTAATCTACACATCACTGAACATTATAGGCAAATTAGCATAGCCAATTCACCTAACCTGCACATCTTTGGACTGTGGGAGGAAACCAGAGCAACCGGAGGAAACCCACGCAGACACGGGGAAAATGTGCAAACTCCACACAGACAGCTGCCCAAGGCTGGAATCGAACCCAGGTCCCTTGATCTGTGAGGCAGCAATGCTAACCACTGAGCCACCATGCCAATTGCTAAGTTATGACCAATTGCATTAATACAGAACCTAATCATCTCCTCTTAACGTACAACAACATTACCAGCAATGAGTTCCCCACCATCAATATTCTGGAGTAACATTGATCAGAAACTTAGCTAGATAGGATATATAAAAATTGTGGCTGCAAAAGCAGGTCAGAGATGAGAGCTCCAGTTCATCTCATAAGTTCTATGAGTCACAAATCACCAGTGTATTGGAATAATTGCTACTTACCTGTATGCGTATTGTGTACATCTCTGGTCGCCCTGATACAGGAAGGATATTATTAAATTAGAGACGGTGTAGAAAAGATTTACCAGGATGTTGCTGGGAATGGAGGGCTTGAGTTATAAGGAGAGACTGATAGGCTGGGACTTTTTTCAATCGAACAAATGAGGTTGCGGAGTTGCCTTATTGAGGTTTATAAAATCATGAGGGGCAGAAATAAGGTGAAAGCAAAATTCTTTTCCCTGGGTGGGGGGAAGCAGTCAAGCTGCAGGCATATTTTTAAGGTGAGAGGAGAAAGCTTTAAAGGGGACCTGAGGGGCAACGTTTTCACGCAGAGGGTGGTTTGTAGGGGGAATGATGTGCAAAAGGAAGTGATAGATACAGATACAGTTACAACATTTCAAAGACATTTGGATAGGTACATGAATAGGAAAGATTTAGAGGGATGTAGACCAAGTGCAGGCAAAAGGGACAAGTTCAGTTTGGGAAACTTGATCAGCATGGACAAGTTGCACTGAAGGGTATGATGCCATGGATCTATGAGTGTAGCACCAACAACACTCAGAAGGTTCAATGATTTCTGGGACAAGCTGTTAATTGATTGACACCCAATCCACCATCTCGAATTGTCAATTCCTCCACCCACCATCGGTGTAGAATGGAAACTGTGTGTACTTTGCAGCAAGGTTCTTTCAACAGTATGCCCCTGACCTTCATTATTTAGAAGTTGAAAGGCTGCTGAAGCATGGAAACACCAGCACTTGTATGTTCCCCTCCAAGTGACCCCTATCCTGATTTGGAGCCTCTTGCTGTGTCTTCCTTGCTGCTACATTTAGTCCTGGTACTCCCTATTGTACGGAAGTACATGAAATTGAGCTGTTCAAGAAACTGGCCAAGTTTCTCAAGGGCAGTTAAGGAAGAGAGGTAGATGATGGAGTTGTCAGGGATGAACAGATCCCATAATCAAACTTCTAATAATATACATCACCCATGTTCCAACTGAATAGGCTCAAAGGGCTCTATAACTTACTCCTTTTCATATTGTCTCGTGAGAGATACAGGTAATCAACCAACTCAATGCAGAGACATTGAATTAAGAATTGGAGAGAGCAATTGCAAAACTCCAACTACATTGCAACATATTGATGTCAGCATCTTAAAGGCATGAGAGAGTATTCACATGAATACTCCTCAAGGATATAAACATTTTTCCAAATTCATGCACTCCATATATCCAATAATTGATAACAAACAGAATCCTGTTTCCAATACCAATGGTCAAGTTGAAGTGTGTGCCTCAGAGGCTTTTGGACAACAGATGAGAATCTGGAATGTGGGCAGAACAGAGCGACACATTTAAGAGAGAGTGACAGCAACACATGAAGATGAAAGGAATGGAAAGTTATCTCAACAGAGTGTGATAACATAACATAAGTATACATTGTCACAGATGTGTTGGACCAAATATTTTCTTTCCATGTGAATCTGTTGAGGCAAGAGATCATTATAGCAGCTCTCCATAAAGTCTCATTTCTCAGGGTAAAGTTGGCAAACAGACCAGATGAGCACAGCAGTTCAGGCAGCATCCAAGGAGCTTCGAAATCGACATTTCGGGCAAAAGCGATTCCTGATGAAGGGCTTTTGCCCGAAACGTTGATTTCGAAGTTCCTTGGATGCTGCTTGAACTGCTGTGCTCTTCCAGCACCACTAATCCAGAATCTGGTTTCCAGCATCTGCAGTCATTGTTTTTACCTAACAGACCAGATGAGCCTGCTCATTCCCAACTCAAGACACTCAAGAACATAGGGCTGAATTTTTGCACCTTGCCAAGATCAGGGATAGGGCAGGATGGGACCTGAAAATTACATGGATGGTATGCTTACAGGATTTCCAACCTTTTTTCTGAAGTTAATTTTGTTTTTGAACAGGGGTTATGAACTCAAAAAGGTCAATCAACCTCAAAAGGTATGTAGACAATTAAGTTCATTAATGGTAAGTAATGGAGCCAAATGGGAATTTACAATTGACCTCGAGTTCTCTAGTGTAAACAAACTGCCTGGTGGCTGGAACTCAAGGGCAGGCCTACGTTGCAATATTTTCAGGCAGGTCTACAGGTCTTCCCTGCTGGCTCAGTAGGGGTGTGACCAAAGGTCACACATATGAATGTTTCCAAGCCATCTTCCATCTCTCACGATGACTTTTGTTTTCTGGCTGCTCAATATTATTATCTTTTTAATAAGCTGTTGTGAAGCCACCTTACTGTAAACATGTCATCTCGGTTATTTACCTTGTACGGCAGCTGGGTACTCCTCTGAAGCTGGTAGGCCTCTGACTGGCTCTCTAGTTTCAAAGGTCTGCTCTACCAGCCTTAGCTGGGCAGGGAACCAGTCCCCATCCTAATTAACAGGATGTCCTGTTCAATATCCCAATGAATTGCTTTACCCCTCCCCTCTCCCTCAAGGGCTCATTCAGGACCTGGAAACAGACCCAGTTATTGTCTCCAATCCCCAGAAAGAAATCCCTTAACTCTTCGGCTTCAATTTCGTTGATACGTTTTTTTTGCGCGTTTAGCTGTGTTTTGGGCATTTGTCTCATATCAGAAATTCGCCCAATCAGAAATTCCAAAATAGCCTACACGTTTCTAATTCATGTTTCGAGTAAAGATGAGAGCTTGCCACAAGCAAGAGTTCTGAAATTTTACTCTTGCATATTTTAATATTAGAATAAAATATCACTTATGTGTAATGTTTTAAGGACAATTGTTGGATAAGAGGGAAAACATTGATGATTTTTAAAAAATAATAAATTTGTTCGAGGTGAGCAAAAAATCAAGAAGGCTAAACTAATCAATGGGGATTTGGAGGTTGTTGTGATTTTTTTTTGTTACCATGGATTGACAATTCCTAATTGTAATAACATAAGCTAAAAAGATTAATATCCGAAAAAAAGCTCACTTTTTTTTCAACTGACTGACAAGCGATAAGAAATCAAGCTGTGAATAAATTTAAGAACATGTAACTCTACATTTCCTCTGGCCAATGTATGAATCACAGATATGGGCAGTCAAATGGTGCTGCTGCATTTGTCCAGATCTATATTAAGTAGCAATGCTGAATGTAAAATAAAATGTCGATGCTAGAAATGGCATTGCTGTCTTGAGAGTGTTGATAAGCATTGTGACAATGCAGTATTTTGAGCATGTATTGAGAATAAAAGAATGGAGAAACAATTCCAGTTTCTCTCCTCAACAGGTCAACAAGGAAATGAAGGAAATGATGGACAGTTGTGATCAAATTTGGTTGCAAGGTACTGAGCATGAGATAGACTGGATTGCATCTGTACCTGTGTGTGACCAAATGTGAAGGAGAATATTATGAGTGTGACATATTTCATAATCCCTTCGGTACTCAAGGATCAAAAATATCTGAGAATATTAATGCAAAATAAAATAACCTCTCCGACCTTTTACGTGGAAATAACTAGGACAAACCATTTAAAATATAATTAAGCGTCACTAAAATATTGGAACAGATTTAAAAGCAAAAGCTTCCAAAATTGCTATTCAAAGTATGGGATTAGTGCAAATAATTAATTACACTTTACAATTAATTCAAATTAACATTTTAAATGGTTACATGAGAGCGAGTCAATTTCAGAATGTAAAGGAATATTCTGAGTCAAGCTGAGCATGTGACTTATCACTTCTGTGCTAATTACAGAGCACTTCATTCTCTTTGTGTGTGAATTGCCCAAGACCATCTTCTGCTTAAGGATCATTTAAAACTGTAAAATAAGGACTGAAATTAATGCCCAGAAGAGCTGGAATGAAGTTTAGCTGGGTTCAATAGCTTTTGTGCAATTAAAGATCATGAACACTTGTACCCTCTCAAACATTACATAACTATTAGAAATTCTACGTATTCATACATATATCTATTTGAGTCAGTCATTGCTGGTTGGAGAAATGGATATAACTTTTTCTGGTGCCCTATGTTACCATTCTTATCTTCTACTTCTTATTTTTTTTTTGCTTCTCTTCTTTAACGTTGAGACCAAATTCTCATGAGGTAGCAGTGAGATTTCTATCAATGGGGATTATCACTTCTTAATACTTTCATTAATACTGAATCTTACCTCTATAATATCCTGTTTTATCATTCCCCATGAGGAAACCCAGATGTACATGAAAGTCAGAGTAGGTAATTGGTGACTCCAAATCACTGCTTCCTCCTCCAGAATACCAACTGCATCCATGTATACTGGCAAATGACACCTGCCAGCCTCTCAGAATCCTCAAGAAACCTCTCTGATCCACCTGCAGGATGCTTCTGCACTTTAAAGCTGCACTTAGGGTACATCCGCAAATGTCATTCAAACATTGCTGCCTGGCCACTTTACACACAGGGCCATATACCCAGCTGACAGATTGGACCAGGCTGCAACTCAATGCTTTTATGTTTACTCTTGAGAATTCTCTCACTTAGTGCTGACCTGCACATTCACAGCATCTCTGCCTTGCCACACTGTACTTTGACTTGCTATGCATTCTCTTTGAGACCATTGGTGACTCATCCAGTGCAAAAAGCTAACAGTACTGTTGGTTAGTGAGGACTCACAGCCAGGTTATCCATCATGTTTATCAGTAATGAACGGTTCAGGACCTGGATGTCTTAATGTATGGCAAAATGTTGCATCAACCTCACACCTACAGCATGTGCTAGCTGCCAATGTGGCAAATACACTGCTTAATTGGTCAGATGAGCAGATCCTGGCTTTTATTGGTAGAGGAATTGAGTGCCGGAGTACTGAGGTCATGTTGCAGTTGTATAAGACTCTGGGTATGACGTCTTCATCTTGATAAAGAAAACTTTCTTGAACACATTTAACAAGTTCCTCACGTATGGAGTCAGCTATTATGAGGGGGCATAGCTTTAAATTAAGGGGTGGTCGGTATAGGACAGATGTTAGGGGTAGATTCTTTACTCAGCGTGTCGTGAGTTCATGGAATGCCCTGCCAGTAGCAGTGGTGGACTTCTCCCTATTATGGGCATTTAAGCGGGCATTGGATAGGCATATGGAGGATAGTGGGCTAGTGTAGGTTAGGTGGGCTTGGATCGGCGCAACATCGAGGGCCGAAGGGCCTGTACTGCGCTGTATTCTTCTATGTTCTATGTTCTATCAGTGTGAGATGGAACTTAACCCTGATAAATGTGAGGTGATGCACTTTGGAAGAAGGAAAAGACAAGGAAGTACACAATGAATGGCAGGACACTCGGAAGCTCAGAGGAACAGAGGGATTTTGGAGTGATTATTCACAGGTCCTTAAGTGTAGCTGGATAGGTTAATAGATTGATTAAGAAGCCATACAGGACATGTGCTTTTAGCAGACAGAGCAGAGATTAAAAGAGCAGTGTGAAAAAAAATCTTCTCCGTCATCTTATGTCAACTGATAAACCATGGGCAGCCATTGTATGTCGCCTTCAGCCCCAGGCAGCCCCAACAAGCAGAGAGGTTATGTTGGAGCTAGACAGAACTTTGGTTAGATCATAGCTGCAGTTCTGTTTGCCCCACTATAGGAAGGATGTGATTATGGTGGAGGAGGAACAGAGGATATTCACCAGAACATTTTCTGGGATGGGACATTTTAGTTATGACTAGAGATTGGATAAGCTTCCCGCCTCAGGCGACTGACTGTGTGGAGTTTGCACATTCTCCCCGTGTCTGCGTGGGTTTCCTCCGGGTGCTCCGGTTTCCTCCCACAGACCAAAGATGTGCAGGTCAAGTGAATTGGCCATGCTAAATTGCCCGTAGTGTTTGGTAAGGGGTAGATGTAGGGGTATGGGTGGGTTGCGCTTCGGCGGGGCAGTGTGGACTTGTTGGGCCGAAGGGCCTGTTTCCACACTGTAAGTAATCTAATCTAATCAAAAAAAAAGCTTGTGATGTGAAAATAGAGTAGATGGAATCCATTGGCATGTACTACTAAGTAAAACTCTAAACACACATACACACACATAGATAACTAAGAAAATTACCTGTCTGAGCTAAATAAGGTAGTTTAATGTGAATTAGTTTAATGCTCTTTGTTTCCCAGTTCTGCAATTCAATGCTTTTTCTTTGACTGGCTAGACCCTTTACTATTCAAATCTTTGTTCCTGGATGTTTTGGAAGAGTTTTATAAGAAGTACAGAGCAATTGATTCACTTTGGAAATGTCTCTGATTTATTCATTCAAAAGTCACAGCTCACAACAATCTCTGCAAGGAAGGTAATAGGTGTCTTCATGATTAAATGAATTTGTTTTGTAGAGAACAGGGCTGGGAGAACATTGCTGCACATTTCTTTTCCTCCCTCTCTATCTCTGTGATTCTGTGGTGTCATAGAGTCTACAGCATGGAAACAAACCCTTCGTCTGTGCTGGCCAGGTTTCTTAAACTAAACTAATCCCACTTGCCTGCTTTTGGCACATATCCCTCTAAATCTTTATTCTTCATGTACCTGTCCAAATGTCCTCTAAATGTTGTAACTGTACCTGGTTCTACCACTTCCTCTTGTTAATTTCTTGTATGCACCACCCTCTGTGTGAAAAGTTTGCCCCTCAGGCACTTTTCAAATCTTGCCGTCTCACTTAAACCTAAGCCCTTTAGTTTTGAACTGCTTTATCCTAGGGAAAAGACCTTGCCTGTTCACCTTAACTATGCCCCTCATGAGTTATGAAACTCTATAATGTCACTCCTCAACCTCATACAGGTTGAAATTCCCAANCCCCACCTATCCCCCCCCGCATCCATCCAGCCACTCCCACCCCGGTAATGTGTTTATAAATCTTTTCTGCACCCTTTCCAATTTAATAACATCCTTTCTACAGCAGGGTGACCAGAACAGGACACAATACTCCAAAAGCAGCCTCACCAATGTCCTGCACAACTGCATAATGACTTTCTATCTCCGATACTCAATACTCTGACCAATGAAGCCAAGCATTCCAAATGCCTTATTTTCCATCCTGTATACCTATGATGCTGCTTTAAAGGAATTGTGTACCTGAGCCGTAGTTCTCTCTGTTTGACAATGTTCCCCAGGGCCTCACCATTAACTGTATAAGTCTTATCCTGGTTTATCTTAACAAAGTGTATCACTTCCCATTTATTTAAAGTAAGCTCCATCTGCCACTCCTCAGCCATTGGCCTAGCTGATCAAGATTCTGTTACATGCTTAGATAACCTTCTTCACTGTTCAATATACTACCAATTTTGGTGTCATCTGCAAAGAGTCAGACTCAGCCAAATTGTTTATATAAATGACAAACAACAGTGGACCCAGCACTGATCCTTGCAGAACACCGATGGTCACAGGCCTCCAGTCTGAAAGACAGCCCTCTACCACCGCCCTCTGTCTCCTAACATCAAGCTAATTTTGTATCCAATTGGCTAGTTTTTCCTGGATTCCATGTGATCTAACCTTACTAACCAATCGACCTTGTGGAAGGCATTACTCAATTCCATGCAGACAATATCTACCTCTCGATCCTCATCTAACCTTTTGGTCATATCCTCAAAAACCTCAATCAAACTTGTGAGACATGATTGCTCACTCACAAAGATGTGTTGACTATCCCTAACCAGTCGTTGCCTCTCCAAAAGTATGCAAATCCAATCTCTCAGAATCCCCTCCAACAACCTACCACTACTGATCAATGAGTTCGACACGCTGCTAGACATCAAGCATTTCTTCCGCCGCTTTCACCTCCGCGCCTACTTCTTCAACAAGGGCTCTTGCCCACCCTCTGACGACCCCTTCTCCCGCCTCCAACACACCCCATCCACCTGGACACTCTGTGCTGGCCTCTTACCTGCCCTTGATCTCTTCATAGCCAATTCCCGCCGCGACATTGACCACCTCAAACTGTCCACCCCTCTCACCCACTCCAACCTCTCACCTTCACAACGTGCAGCCCTCCACTCCCTCCGCTCCAACCCTAACCTCACTATCAAACTGGCAGACAAGGGAGGTGCAGTGGTAGTTTGGCACACTGATCTTTACACTGCTGAAGCTAGACGCCAGCTCGCGGACACCTCCTCCTACTGCCCCCTTGACCATGATCCCACCTCCCACCACCAACCCATCATCTCCCAGACCATCCATAACCTAATCACCTCAGGAGATCACCCATCCACCGCCTTCAACCTCATAGTCCCACAACCCCGCACCACCCATTTCTACCTCCTACTCAAAATCCACAAACCCGACTGCCCCGGCCGACCCATTGTCTCAGCCTGCTCCTGCCCCACTGAACTCATCTCTACATACCTCGACACGGTCCTGTCCCCCTTAGACCAAGAACTCCCCACCTACGTTCGGGACACCACCCACGCCCTCCACCTCCTAACTGGTCCTCACCCTGAACAACTTCTCTTTCCAATCCTCCTACTTCCTCCAAACCAAAGGAGTAGCCATGGGCACCCGCATGGGCCCCAGCTATGCCTGCCTCTTCGTCGGATATGTGGAACAGTCCATCTTCCGCAACTACACTGGCACCACCCCCCACCTTTTCCTCCGCTACATCGATGATTGTATTGGTGCTACCTTGTGCTCCCACGGGGAGGTTGAACAGTTCATCCACTTTACTAACACCTTCCACCCTGACCTCAAATTTACCTGGACCATCTCAGCCTCCTCCCTCCCCTTCCTAGAACTCTCCATTTCTATCTCGGGCGACCGACTCAACACGGACATTTACAACAAACCGACCGATTCCCACAGCTACCTAGATTACACCTCCTCCCACCCTGCCCCCTTTAAAAATGCCATCCCATATTCCCAATTCCTTCGTCTCCACCGCATCTGCTCCCGAGGAGGACCAATTCCACTACCGAACAACCCAAATGGCCTCCTTCTTCAAAGACCGCAATTTCCCCCAGACGTGATCGACGATGCTCTCCACTGCATCTCCTCCACTTCCCGCACCTCCGCCCTTGAACCCCGCCCCTCCAATCGCCACCAGGACAGAACCCCACTGGTCCTCACCAACCTCCGGATACATCGTATCATCCTCTGTCATTTCCGCCACCTCCAAACAGACACCAAGGATATATTTCCATCCCCACCCCTATCAGCGTTACGGAGAGACCACTCCCTCCCTCGTCAGATCCACACCCCCCCACCAACCCAACCTCCACACCCGGCACCTTCCCCTGCAACCACAAGAAATGCAAAACTTGCGCCCACACCTGCCCCCTCACTTCCCTCCAAGGCCCCAAGGGATCCTTCCATATCCGTCACAAATTCACCTGCACCTCCACACACATCATTTACTGTTTTCGTTGCACCCGATATGGTCTCCTCTACATTGGGGAGACAGGCCGCCTACTTGCGGAACATTTCAGGGAACACCTCTGGAATACCCGCACCAACCAACCCAACCGTCCTGTGGCTGAACACTTTAACTCCCCCTCCCACTCCGCCAAGGAGATGCAGGTCCTTGGCCTCCTCCATCGCCAGACCATGGCAACACGACGCCTGGAGGAAGAGCGCCTCATCTTCCGCCTAGGTACCCTCCAACCACAAGGGATAAATGTAGATTTCTCCAGCTTCCTCATTTCCCCTCCCCCCCACCTTATCTTAGTCCCAACCCCCAGATTCAGCACCGTTCTCTTGACCTGCAATCTTCTTCCCAACCTTATGGCACACCAACCTCATTCCTGAAGAAGGGCTTATGCCCGAAATGTCGATTCTCCTGCTCCTCGGATGCTGCCTGGCCTGCTGTGTTTTTCCAGCACCACATTTTTCAACTCTGGTCTCCAGCATCTGCAGTCCTCACTTTTTACTCACTACTGATGTCAAGCTCACCATTCTATGGTACCTGGTTTCTCTTGCAGCCTTTCTTATCCAACATTAGCCACTCTCTCGTCTTCTGGCACTTTATCTGTTGGTGCAGATGATACAAATATTTCTGCTAGGGTCCTCACAATTTCTTCCCTAATGCCTTGATTCCGGCTCCAAGCTGTTCAGCCATCCAAGAACCGATCACACAGTCATTGGCAAGTGAAGGATTTCTGTCATTAATAACGGTCGCTAATCCAAAGACCAACCAACGTCTTGTTGCCAATAAGAGCTGTCTCACTACATATCCTCAGCTCTGGGTCATCTCCAATCTGATCTTCAATTACCGCTTGGTCAAATTGTTGCTCACCATGCTAAATTTCAAAACTGCAAACACACTTTCA
This sequence comes from Chiloscyllium plagiosum, assembly GCF_004010195.1. Taxonomy (NCBI): domain Eukaryota; kingdom Metazoa; phylum Chordata; class Chondrichthyes; order Orectolobiformes; family Hemiscylliidae; genus Chiloscyllium; species Chiloscyllium plagiosum. Next base: position 53,155,957 of record NC_057718.1, read on the forward strand.
AATAGTGCTTTTTAAAACAGTTCTTTCTCATTTCAAACTTCAATATTTAAAAACACAAAAATAAAAAGACACGGTCCTTACAATTGCTTCCATTCCATTAATATGTAGGAGATCTGTGACCATCAATTCCAATTCCTGATGGTGTGTGCCCGCTACCCTGGCAATGGTAGGACTCTTACATCATGAAACACTCACGTGTAGCTGCTGCATTTGAGGGTCCAAATGCCTTACAAAGCTGGTTACTGAGGGACAATGGCTATATAATGTGACACTGGCTGATGGTGCCATTGAGCAATCCACTGACTGATGTGGAACACAGATACAAGATTAGACCAGGACCTTGGTGGATCAGATTATGGGGCTGCTCAAGATCCAATTCTGTTGCTTGGACTAGTCTTTGGGGCTCTCCAATATACTTTGGACAGATTATGCCAGATCAATGTACTGTGCATAGTTGAAAGAGGTAATGAGGCAATATTCTGGATGGTGAGAACTGGGCAAAGGAGAGCAGTCTTTTGAAGAAGAGGAAGAGAAAATTTAGGAGTAAGTGCAATGATACAATCCTTTAAACTGGTTATGTTGTCCTTGTTTTTTTCAGAGAGGTTGGAAAAGACGCAAGTTCCTAAAAGTCTGGCTTGGATGGGTTTTAGGGACAACTTGATTATAGCTAACAGATACTGCCTCAGCCAAAAGGCTTTCAAGTTTTAAAGAAAAAAGAAAACACTTGTACAATGAAAGGGGAGTGGCCAGTTCTCCCAGCTTAGTTTTTTTTTCTTTGGTTTGGTTTGCTTTTGGCAGTCTGGCTACTCACTGAATGCAATCAGTCAGTTTGAGGCTGCTGATCCAAGAAACAGCTCCATGGAAGAGGGTGTTTCATGCTGCCATCTCTCTCTCTCTCTCTCTCTCTCCTTTAAGACCCTGTGTTTGATTTTACCCTTTGTGCCAAGGGGTGTTTGTGGGGATTGTTGCAAGTATTTGGAACAGCATCATTAAGTAGGGACGATCTGCTGGGTTTTCGGATTGGTTAAGTTATTCTCTATTCTGTTCTTTTCTGTTAGTGTTTCATTCAGTAATCTTGTGAATAAATTCTGTTTTGTTTAAAACTAAGTGGTTTGACCAGCTGCATTCCTCCTAGATATCTGCATTACACCTGCTTAAAACAATTAGCAACGTTAGGCTCTGAGCTACTTCCAGGAAATATTTTGAGGGGGTCTGTCCTGGTCCATAACAGAAGCTTTCTTTCTGCATGAGAGAAGTTGGTTGTGTTGGGCACAACAAATCAGACAGGGCTTTGTGTGCGGGAAATCATGTCTCACAAACTTGATTGAGTTTTTTGAAGAAGTAACAAAGAAGATTGATGAGGGCAGAGCAGTAGATGTGATCTATTTGGACTTCAGTAAGGCGTTCGACAAGGTTCCCCATGGCAGACTAATTAGCAAGCTTAGATCTCATGGAACACAGAGAGAACTAGCCATTTGGATACAGAACTGGCTCAAAGGTAGAAGACAGAGGGTGGTGGTTCAGGGTTGTTTTTCAGAGTGGAGGCCTGTGACCAGTGGAGTGCCACAAGGATCGGTGCTGGGTCCTTTAGGAAGGCATGCCAGGAGCAGCACCCGGCACACCTAAAAATAAAAGGTATCAATTTAATGGTAAGGTCCTAGGGAGTGTTGCTGAACAAAGAGACCTTGGAGTGCTGGTTCACAGCTCCTTGAAAGTGGAGTCACAGGTAGATAGGATAGTGAAGAAGATGTTTGGTATGCTTGCCTTTGTTGGTCAGAGTATTGAGTACAGGAGTTGGGAGGTCATGTTGCGGCTGTACAGGACATTGGTTAGGCCACTGTTGGAATATTGCGTGCAATTCCTATCAGAAAGATGTTGTGAAACTTGAAAGGGTTCAGAAAAGATTTACAAGGATGTTGCCAGGGTTGGAGTATTTGAGCTACAGGGAGAGGCTGAACAGGCTGGGGCTGTTTTCCCTGGAGCATCAGGGACGGAGGGGTGACCTTATAGAGGTTTACAAAATTATGAGGGGCATGGATAGGATAAATAAACAAAGTCTTTTCCCTGGGGCCGGGGAGTCCAGAACTAGAGGGCATAGGTTTAGGGTGAGAGGGGAAAGATATAAAAGAGACCTCAGGGGCAACGTTTTCACGCAGACGGTGGTCATGTATGGTATGATCTGACAGAGGAAGTGGTGGAGGCTGGTACAATTGCAACATTTAAAAGGCATTTGGATGGGTATATGAATAAGAAGGGTTTGGAGGGATATGGACCGGGTGCTGGCTGGTGGGACTAGATTGGGTTGGAATATCTGGTCGGCATGGACAGGTTGGACCGAAGGGTCTGTTTCCATGCTGCACATCCCTATGACTCTAACTTGATTAACACCAGCAGACAACAGCAGAGTCCAGCAGACAACCATGGAATTTAAAATGGTCAGTGGCCATCATGCCACTATTTCATTTGCATTATGGGACCAAGCTGCAGCTCTATACATTTTATTTGGATTAGCTTTTAATGATCAAAAATGTTAAAAAAAAAAGTCATGTTTGGAATTGGCCAAATAGTTACCTGTCTGTAAATGGTCTCCCACCGGACAATGAAAGGAATGTGGTCTATCTTGGCATTGGGTCAGAGCAGCAGTGACTTCGAGGGATGGTAGAATGGGGTGTGGCGAAGGATAATTCAGCTGTAAGTCCTGGTACTTTGACAATGACTGGAGTAAAATAATTAAGTTAAAGTTGCAAAGAGATGTGAGCAATAACAGATCTGTGCCATGAGCTTGTAATGCCTGTAATTATTCCTGTTTTCTTCCCCCAGCACAATCTGATAGCTTTCTCCAAAGTCAAATATTCATTGGACTGTAATAAATCTGACAAAGACTCATCAATGATTCTAATGACAATTTCATCTGTTATAAATTCTGAATTGTAAGCTCTATTTTCATAGTTTGTCATCAATAAATTTATGGATGGATTCCACGGGCTACTGTCCTCTTCTGTTAAAATGTGCTCTTTTAAGACCTTTATTTGTCTTCAGAACAAAATAATTTGTGTAAGTTCATGGAGCATCTGTGCTTTCTTTTATGCTTTCTTATATGTTTTGATGAGCTACAAAATCATCGGTAGAAGTATGTCCTCTTGAACACAACAGTGCATTTACTTGTTTGTCTTGTGATTTAATGTGCAGCTTACAAACAGTTCTATAGTGTAAGAGATTTTCTGCAATGTGTTCAATCTTGTGTTCCAGCTGCATCCCCAAATGTAAATCATGGGCGGCATTATTTCTCCTGCCATATTTTCCTTGTGTGTGTATTTTTTTCAGTTCTTCTTAGTTTCAACTTTTTTTTTAAATCTGCAGTATTTTGATGCTGCTATAATCTCTCTCCTGAATAGATTCTCAATACTTCGAATGACATTGAAATTTCCTTTTCTCTTTAAAAGTTTTAAACTCTTCAATGCAGCAAAGTGGAATCTTGGCATCCTTTATTAGGAATTACTCCACATTTTTGTTGTCAAAATTTACCTGCCTTCCACAGCCAAAATGAAATTTTCCACTTTTCTGCATTCAATATGGATTTCCCACCCCCCCCCCCCCATTTTATTGCATAATAAACAAAGTTCACCCTTTTCTCCAAGTCTGTTGCATTGTTTAAGTTGTCTCTTTAGTTCCAATAATTCTGGATTTGCAGTGTAAACCCTGCTGCAACCTCAGCTCTGATTACTTTGTCTTCTGTAGCCATGCTTCATGGTTTCTGCTCATTATGGTGGCAATGTTTGTCCTGAGCTGTGCTGACGCCTTGTTTTAAATTTCTAGGTGTCTCGTGCATGCTCAGCTGTTGATTTTAAATTGTTCCCATTGTGCAATGTGGATTTCTAACTTTATTCATGGAACATCAATGTATGCTCACTTCCTCGTCAAAACTATAATTTTAGACTGTTCCTATAAATTCTCACTTCATGACCAAATGTGTAACTGTCATGCGTGAATCCCTTCTAGCACTCATAGATCAACGTGAGGGCAAGGTTGATTTGTGCAAAGGGTTATTGGGGGGTAGGTGGTGGGGAAATGGATCGTGCAAGGGATGACAATCCTGAAGCAATAATATCCATTGAGCCATAGCTGGCTGCCCTGAGAAGGGTTGTACCTCTTAGACTGTGGTTATAAAAATAAAGCTGTCTTCTTTCTTAGAGAATGCCTTCATGTTGTGTTACTCTCTCTCCTCTATTGGACTTCGAAGCCTGGGGAGCCAGTCTGTCACCTTAACAGGATTGGGAACCTGGTCCTTTAATCTGGGCTGATGTGTATGGAAATTCTCCAGAGGGTCAGGACCTGAACCTGAATAGATGTCAGATTTGAATACCTGGAATTGAAAATGGTGGCCCAGGTATTTGCTACTCCATTTATTGGGGGGGGAGGTGAAGGGTAAAACTTCAAAAAGGAACAAAGCAACAGGTTAACATCTGTGAGGGGGTGAATTCAACTGCATGTAAAAACATGAAAACAAATTAAAAGGAAGGAGAACGCAGGAGAGGTTATTAAAGCCTCGAAAACACAAAATAAACAAAGTGTTTGGAAAGAATTAGGAATCAAACTTCAAGCACACCAGCTAAATGGTTGACAATAAGAAGAGAAACGATAAATACAGGACTGAAAGTTTTGTACCTGAATGTCTGCAGTGTACAAAATAAAGCCAAAGGCTTGTGGTTCAGATCGAAATTGGCAAGTATGATGGGCATGATGGAGACGTGGCTGCATGGAGATCAGGACTGGGAGCTAAATATCCAAGGATTTTGCATCCTATTGAACAGGTGGGTAGAGAGGGTGGGTTTGAGTTATTAGTAAAAAATGAAAGTAAATCAATAGTAGGAAATGATATAGGGTCAGATGACGTAAAATCTGTATGGGTAGAGTGGAGGAACCATAAAGGTAAAAAAAAACCACAATGGGAGGTACATACATGCCATCAAACAGTAGTCTGGATTTGGGGCACAAGATACAGCAGGAGATAGAAAATGCATGTAAGAAAGGCAAGGTTGTAGTGATCATGGGATTCAATATGTAGGTGGACTGGGAAAATCAAATTGGTAGTGGATCATAAGAAAAGGAATTTGGGGAATGTCTACAAGATGGCTTCTTGGAGCAGATTGTGGTGGACCCCACTAGGAAACAGGCAGTTCTGGATTAGAGTTGTACAATGAGGCAGACTTGATAAAGGAGCTTGAGGTGAAGGAACCTTTAGGAGGCAGCGATCATAATATGATAGAATTTACTCTGCAATTTGAGAGGGAGAAGCTGGAATCAGATGTAACGGTATTATAGTTGGATAAAGACGATTATAGCGGCATGAGGGAGGAGCTAACCAAAATTAACTGGGAGAGCAGCCTAGTAGGAAAGACAGTGGAACAATTATGGCAGATGTTTCAGGGAGTAATTCAGGAGACAGAGCAAAAATTCATCTCTAGGAAGAAAAAAAAGCATACTAAAGGGAGGATGAGGCAAGCATGGCTGACAAGGGAAGGCAGGGACAGTATAAAATCAAAAGAGAAAGCGTTTAGTGCGGCGAAGGGCAGTGGGAAGCTACAGGACTGGGAAGCCAACAAAGACCAACAAAGGACAACTAATGAAGAATGGAAATGTGTATCCATTAAAAAAAGTGTTCAAGGAGCCTTGCTCAGGAATAACCCTACACATAGCAAAAACACTTTGAAGTGAATATTGTCTTAATTAAGTGTGTTTTGTAACAATGTTAAATTTAGATAGAATCTTTACATTTTGCAATGAACTCTAAAAGACTCCATTATTAATTTTAATCTTGAAAAAAAATGTAAACAGATCTATTTATTGATATAATATTACACTTACATATTTATTGATTTGTGATGGGCAAAACCAATAATCTTTCTTACTGAGTAAGCATTAAAAACAAATCATTTCACATCTCCGGCAGGGTTATTTCCTAAATGTTTTCAAAGTCATTTCTATTCGGAACATTCCTACAATAGGGTAACCCTCTGACGTATTATGTACAATGGAACAGGAGAACTCTGAATAAGCATATATAAATCTTGTGCTGAAGTGTCTTTCGATTCAGACACTCCAACTTGTTTAAGGTTTTACCAGTTTTCCTTAAAATGTGAAAGACAGTCACAACTCTGCTGCTTGGAATTAACACCTTTGCAACTGCTTTCTGACAGTAGCTTCTAAGGATGCTACGATCACCTGGATTTATTTATCTGGAATGGAGGCCTTAAAAGTATAGGCCTGGTTAGAAGATAGACCATGCAGATATGCTTCATAACCCAGATCACTATAGATTAATTGTTTTACACAAATGTAAAAAAAATCAACAAATTATCATTTAAAATAAATTAAATCAAATGGGCTGGCAGGGTGCATGAGAATTATAATAGTGCAGTATTGTGATGATCAGCAACCAGCAGTTCTCTGCATTAACTTTACGTGTAAACTGAAGTTCATTCAAATTTTGATCCATCATTAAAAGGAGCAATACTGTGAGTAATGACTATTTTCATGAACTCCATCTCACATGTCCACACATTAATCATTTCGGATGTCATGATTTAATGCTAAATGGGTTTCAGTCAGTCACATGCAGTAACCCTTAGTCAGCCTATTCTTTCCTCTGTAATACTAAACTGTACATGAAGACTTACTGCTGGAGCTGATCTCAAATGGACAAATCCAAAATGATACTTTCTAAATCTTATTGGAATTGTTTTGTCTCATATAACTAAACAAAATATGAATGTGCCAATTAACATTAATCAAAAGAGGAAAAGTAATTATACGAATACACATTTGAGAAAAACATAAAGTGGATTTTCAGCTTTTTTTTTTGGAGTTGACAACAATCCATTTTAGACTTATCATGTAATAGCTATTATAGATCTATTTAAAAGAATGGTTGAAATACAGCTGTAAATAAAAATTATATGCTATATGTTAAAATATGTTTAATGTTTTTCTCTGAAACAGTTAGTATAATAAGATTTAAGTGTTCATTATTAATCTGTTTGATAATGAAATCCATAGATATATTTTCAAAGAGAATGATATTTTCAAAATATTTATTTGGATGTTTCTCCTCACTCCATTAGATATCCATATGTTTAAATTCCTCTGCTGTTCTGCTGCCCATTCCCAAGCAGTACAAATAAACCTACAAGTTTGGCACTTATTGTCAATGCTGCGGGAGTTGAAAGAGTACTCAATTCTCTCAGCACATTTTCTTGACCTTTTGGAACATGTTAGCGGTTATCAAACCTTTCACCCAAAAAGGTTGACTAGATCTATGATACACACGGAAGAAATAGAAGCAGAAGTAGACAATTCAGCCCCTTGAGATATTGTCTCACAAATGCCTTGAATAATTGAATAATAGCACCATTACCTATATGTTCAATTCCTCTCATCATAACTGACACTAAGCAAATGGTCTGTAATTCCTGGGACCTGCTCTATTTTACTCTAAAAATATAGATATTATGTCAGGTATCTGCCAGTAGTCCGGAAATATGCATATATACATTATAGTGAATGAGACATTGCATTGCCTATGTAAAATTAGGATGAGACAGATTTCGGTCAGTAATTTATTAAAAAAAAACTCCAATTTGATCTCTTTGTCCAATATCTAATTGATGTAGATATGAAACTTTTTTCATGCCAGGAGTAAAAAAAAAAATTTGGAGTCGAAAAGGGTGGCGCTGGAAAAGCACAACAGGTCAAGCAGCAACTGAGGAGCAGGAGAGTCGATGTTTCGGGCATAAGCACTTCATCAGGAATCCTGATGAAGAGCTTATGTCTGAAATATCCACTGTCCTGCTCCTCGGATGCTCCCTGAACTGCTGTACTTTTTCAGTGCCAACCTTTTTGACTCTGAATCTCCAGCATCTGCAGTCCTTACTTTCTCCTAGTACAAAAAATTGTAATGACTGGTTGCAACATTCTTATAATAGAGAAGTAATCAAAGTTTTTAAGGTTGTTTTGGGAGTTTTGCCACCAATGGAACAAACACGACTGATTTGATCTGCCTTGTCTGGGTGATGAGACAATAGAATTTAGTGACTCCATTGAAATAAGGACAGGTATGCCTCCTGTTTGAGGAGGTAAACAGGGTATAAGTTGAAGGATATTATGTAATGCTCATTTTATCTGCATGAGAAAACTGTCATCATTGACAAAGCATTATTCTGTTTGATATTAGAGTTTGATTTTTTCCGTGAATTCCCAGGCATTAATCTTTTCCCCTCTTCCGTAATAATAAAAACTGTTTCTAGAATTCAAGTCCATAGTCCTTTGAAAGTTACATCACAAGTAGACAGGGTGGTTAAGAAGGCATTTAGCGCACACGGCTTCATTTCTCAGACCATTGAGAATAGGAGTTGGAACATCATGTTGAGATTGGACAGAATGCTGGTGAAGCCACTTTTTGGAGTATTGTGCACAGTTCTGGCTACTCTGCTCTAGGAAGGATATTGGAGATGGTGCAGAAAAGATTTACCAGGATGTTGCCAAGACTGGAGACTTTGGGTTATAAGGGTTTGCCGGAAAGGCTGGGACCTCTTTTACTGGGATTGTAGGGGGTTCAAGGATGATGGGCATTGATCAGATGAATACCAAAGGTCTTTCTCCTAGAGTGTGGAGTTCAAAACTAGGGGCACATATTTAAAGTGATAGGAGAAATATTTACAAGGAACCCGAGGAACAACTTTTTCACACAGAAGTTGTATGGAATGAACTACCAGAGGAAGTGGTAGATGCAGGTACAGTTACAACATTTAAAATATATTTGGACAAGTACATGAATAGGAAAGATTTAGTGGAAAATGGGCCAATCGCAAACAAATGAATCTAGTTTAGTGTAGGAAACTTGGTCAGTATAGATGAATTAAACCGAAGGGTCTGTTTCCATGCTGTATGACTCTATAAAGGATTGCTTCCAATTAGACTTCTTGATTATGTGCTGTACTTCATACTAATGTCTTCTGACTCACGTACCTGCACACCTAAATCCAGTTGCATCTGATCTGATTATCAATGGAGGAAACAAATGAAATGATGAGACAATGGAATTTAGTGACTCCATTGAAATAAGGACAGAAGCAATTGATAGACACATTTTAATCATTTGTATATGTTAATATAATTGTCCCCAATCAGGATTACCTGAGATCTGAATTGTAGAATGTGTTTGAATATTTAGATTTTCACTTCAGATGGTGGTGAAGTGGGAGCCAGGGAGGGAGTGTTGAATGCTAATGGGAGTTAGGCCTGCTGTGCCCAGACTCAATGTTCATGCAACACAGGCCTTTGATGTGGACATGGGCTGTGAGAAACACCAGCCTTAGTGCATTGGGACTTGTTAGGAGGATAACAAAACAAGAAGCAAGCATCTAGCCCTTACACTTCGCCCTTCTCCACCTTCCCATACACATCCATGCTCACACCAACCTGTACCCCACGCATACCCTACAATCTGTCTTATCCTCCAAACCAACTTATGCCACTGAACCAGTGCCCATTACCCTTCATAATCTTTATGCCAACCTATGCACCATACTCAACCCCATTTACCATTTTTAAAGTAGTTCAACTATTTAATCCCACAGAAAATAATACATTTGTATTCATATTCACATAATAAAGGCTTTATAACTACTGCAAGCTTTCAATCAAACTGTGAATTGGCAGGCAGCCCATTGTAATGATGACAGGTTGTGAAGTCTGTGATGTGGCACAAATCCTACAGAGGCAAAATACTACAGTTGCTAGAAACCTGAAACAAACACATAGAATACTGAAATAACATATATCTGACAGCATCTGTGGAGAGAGAATCGGAGTTAACATTTTGTTTCTGGTATATGTATTCTTCACATGTTTTTCTCTCTCCCCAGATGCTTCTAAGCCTGCTGAGTTTCACCAGCACTCTTTATGTTTGTTTCAGATTTCTAGCATCCACAGTATTTCACATTTATTCAGCTATTTAATTCACTGACACTTCTCTTCTAGGTATGTTCATCTTGAAGAACTTCTGCTCTTCACCCCAATGGGATTTCAGTTTTAGTCTTTCAACTTCTTTATCTTCATTGCTTTCTATCTACCTGCTTGCGTTGGATAAAGTATTTACACAAATCCTATAGTTACAAAATGTATGTGAATATCAACAGAGTGAAAGAACACTTTTTCAATTGTAGCCTGTTCATTTTAAGTTTAAAAATCAGGAGATTTAAACACATTGACAATTTGATCATTCCAATAGCTGAGATTCTCAATTTTGTTGCTTGAATGTGATGGCTAGAATGTTCAGAGATGTGTCCCACCAATTGGAAAGCTTTCTGAATCAAATTCCAAGCATCTTTTTAATACAATCTTAACAAATCAGTGAATTCTTGAAGTCTTACTTCACCAGAGGCTTCCAGCCAGTCAGAGACAAGCAGATTCTGGGTCCTAGAGATGGTCAATGGAAGCCTAGTCTTCAGGTGATCCAATGACGAGAATGGAAACATCTTTTCTTTTGAGTCTTGTGGAGTGCTAGTTGAGGGAAGAAGACGGTCAAAGGATTATAGGTAAGGAGAGATTGTGACTTTGAGTGTGTATCTACTTGCCCATTATTCCTGGCCTCAGATTGGGGCAATTGGAGACCCCAGACCCCAACCCAGCAGAAAAGCCTTGAAATGCCAATCAGAATTCCAACCACTTTTCATACCTGTTGGTTAGGCAGCTAATTAGTTCACTGGTGAGTTGAGTTTATTAAGTGGTTGTTAATTGATCACTCAAAGGCGTTAATTACTGATGAAACAAGAAGATCTAAGGTTGATCTTGTCACCCAACACTAAATCATTGAAGTGCTGTGAAGGGAATGAGTACTTCTCCAGGGTCAATTCATCAAATTTTATTTTTATCTTTCTTGCCACATTCCTCACAAGTGTTTGGAAGGAGATAATTGAGCTCAATGAGTGTAACCATATGTTGTGCACATTCATGTCTATGCTTAATAATCCCAAAGGACAATCAATCTCTCCCAAAGGGCATTTAACCTCTCATTAGGGACTCTTTTGTCTCCCAAAGGGCACTTTTACTCCCAAAGTGTACCTATATTAACCCAGAAGGAAACCATTCCACTCCATAGAAGTTTAGATTTTCTTCTGAAAAGTGTAAAGCCCACAAGTCACACTTTGGAAATTTCTCTAATGAAAACTGTATCTGTTTCACATGTCTGTGTACAAAAGATATGCAAACTATAACCTGCTCCAATTACTCATCTGGGGAAAGTGCTGGGTTCAGAGATGGGTTTCTAGAATCTCAAGATTCTAGGTAATCCCAATATGGAGGACAGGAAAAAAATTTGGCTGTAACAGCTGCTCCTTTTTTGAGGTATTTTAGGTGTAGGAGGTGATCTCCTTGAATTCCAGGAGCAGCAATTACTGCTTCATATGCTGTTACATCATTTTGGAACTTTGGGGGAAAAAAAAGTCAAATTAACAGCACTTTTAAAAGGGAGAAGAACAGATGAAGAAAGCACATGGTGAGGTCAGTGCGAGAGAGACAGACACCACAGTGAACCTGCATAGTTACAGCCTTTGCTGTTTGAATTCATGTATTGCTGGACATCGGAGTGCATCTGGGAAAATTAACAAACAGTGAAATTCACAACTGATCGTGGAGGAACTGTTTGGGTGAAGTCACAGCACAGAAACAGATAAGTGAATAGTTTTGTGTGGCCTACAGAAAGTCTGCAGTCGTGGGTAGAGTAGGTTCTATGTTTTTTGAGATGTGTCTCTTGATTAAACTTAAAATATAAGCCATAACTATTAATTTATCCTGGAGCAGTGTTTTATAGGGGAATAAGATGGTATTATTTTCTGGGTCTGCAGATTGCGAAGGAGCAAAAATGGCCTTTAGTAGAGTGATATGCACTTATCAGATATGAGAGTTTAAGGAGAGTTCACAAGTTACTGTGGATTATATCTACAATACACGCTGTTGGTTGTGAATCCTATCAGATCAAATAGATCAGTTGGAGAGACAATTCGAGACAATGAGGAATTTGCATCAGCAACAGTATGTGATAGATGGCAGTTATAGGAAGGGGCAAAAGTCGCAGATACAGTCACGTAGATGGGTTAACTCCAGGAAAGGTAAGAGAGATAGGCAGTTAGTGCAGGAGTCTTCTGTGGCTATCCCCATTTCAAACAAGTATGTTGTTTCGGAAAATATAGGGGGTGATCGATTCACAGGGAAATGTAGCACGAACAGCCAAGTTTCTGGTATTGAGACTGGCTGTAATGCAATGAAGGGTACATTGGGTTCCAAGAGATCAATAACGTTAGGGACTCTCTAGTCGGATGTACAGACAGATGTTTCTGTGGCCACCAGCAAAAAAGCAGAATGGTGTGTTGTTTCCCTGGTGCCAGGACCAAGGATGTCTCAGAGAGAGTGCAGAATGTTCTCAAGGGGGAGAGGGGCCAGCAAGAGGTCATTGTCCACATTGGAACAAATGACATAGGAAGGGAAAAGGTTGAGATTCTGAAGGGAGATTACAGAGAGTTAGGCAGGAATTTAAAAAGGTCCTTGAAAGTAGTAATATTTGGATTACTCCTGGTGCTATAAGCTAGTGAGGGCAGAACTAGGAGGATAGAGCAGATTAATGCATGACTGAGGAGCTGGTCTATGGGAGAAGGATTCACATTTTTGGATCATTGGAATTTACTGTGGGGCAGAAGTGGCCTGTACAAGGATGGATTGCACCTAAATTGGAAGGGGACTAATATACTGCAGGGAGATTTGCTGAGCTGCTCAGGAGGATTTAAACTAGTGAGGTGGGGGTGGAGGGGGGACTCAGGGAGATAGTGAGGAAATAAATCAATCTGAGACTGGTACAGTTGACAACAGAAGCAACTCAAACAGTCAGGACAGGCAGGGACAAGATAGGACTAATAAATTAAACTGCACTTATTTCAATGCAAGAGGTCTAACAGGGAAGGCGGATGAACACAGGGCATGGTTCGGAACATGGGACTGGGATATCATAGCAGTTACAGAAACATGGCGCACGGATAGACAGGACTGGCAGCTTAATGTTCCAGGATACAAATGTTACAGGAAGTATAGAAAGGGAGGCAAGAGAGGAGGGGGAGTGGTGTTTTTGATAAGGGATAGCATTACAGCTGTGCTGAGGGAGGATATTCCTGGAAATACATCCAGGGAAGTTATTTGGGTGGAACTGAGAAATGAGAAAGGGATGATAACCTTATTGGGATTGTACAGTATTATAGGCCCCCTAGTAGTCAGAGAGATTGAGAAACAAATTTGTAAGAAGATCTCAGCTATCTGTAAGAATAATAGGGTGGTTATGGCATCAGATTTTAACTTTCCAAACATAGACTGGGACTGGATTAGTGGTGCTTGAAGAGCACAGCAGTTCAGGCAGCATCCGAGGAGCAGTAAAATCGACGTTTCGGGCAAAAGCCCTTAATCAGGGATACAGGCAGAGAGCCTGAAGCGTGGAGAGATAGTTCAGAGGAGGGGGGGGGTGGGGAGAAAGTAGCATAGAGTA
>NC_057718.1:53171736-53197867 GCF_004010195.1 Chiloscyllium plagiosum
GGCTCTCTGCCTTTATTCCTGATGAAGGGCTTTTGCCCGAAACGTCGATTTTGCCTGTCCTCGGATGCTGCCTGAATTGCTGTGCTCTTCCAGCACCACTGATCCAGAATTATCTTGGTACTACCTTTGATTGGTTCTGGTTGTGATAAAACCTATGGTGTTATGATCTAGGACCCATGAGACTACCACAGCAACATGAGCAGAAATGGTTGAGTCTGTAACAATATGGCGTCTCACCACTGCATCACTGAATCTGAGCTGGGGATCAGAATTGGCCTTGGAAGTAGATATTTATTCCCATGCCTATCCTGTACACCAACAACAAAGGCTGAAATGAGACATCAAAAGAATGGTGTTTGAGCTGCTATACGTAGTACATGAATTCTAATAGCTAACTTCATTAGTAAAGTGTTGTTTTCACAATTTTACTTGCATGTTAAGAAGTTAAAGTTTTTAATACTCTTCCTCTTCTTTTCTACCAAAAGCATGTAGAACGCACAACACCATATCTCGGTCAAAAATGGGACAAGGAACCAGATCACCAATCCACCCCAACTGGATCAGGGATTGAGCTCCATGGTATTTGCACCAATCTGACCTATACTGAGCACCCAGCCAACTGAGCTAATCAGCCACTTAACGACACTGTTAAGTGGCTGTTTGGGTTTTGTAGTCTGAAACTATGAAAAGAATGATAGAGGGTTCAATTCTCTTTCTATCAGATGGCTGACCAGGAAGCTGTCCTGCTCTTATTGTACATCATTGACATATACTACAAAGATGTTATAGATTGTTTCTCAAAATGTTTGACAATGTTATGAAGGCATTTTTCTTGGCCATCAATATTTGGGAAGTATTCACTTCGAACGTAAGCCATTAGAATCAAATCTGGTAAAAAACAAATTTAGTTATGTTCATTTAAAGAATTGTCAACACTCAGATTGAACAAAGACAGCTCCACTGAAATGTATTATTAAATATGATATTATATACTAGAATCAAAAATGAGTTAAATTGCTAACAGAACAGAGTAATGCCAAGTGCTGAAATTTACTGTCTTCCACTGATGCTTTTTCAAGTAGGACATTCTACAAATCCATTCCTCTACCTACCTGACCCCCGAACAGAAAGTAATTTTCTTGGGGGTCAAGTGAAGTCGAAGGTCACTCATGCACCCTCATCTCAATTGTAGCCTTTGTCTTTTCAAGGTTAATCAATGAAGTGATCTGGCTGTAATATATTACCTGGGACTGGGGATGCGATGATGGGGAGTGGACATAATAGTCTGACCAAGATGGGCCTTGGGTGGCAATTGGAGCATGGAGCATTCCTTCACAGTACTTCTTCCTTGCTCAAGGACTTGGGTCCCCCCTCAAGGCTTTCCCCCAACTCCTGACACTGGGTGTCCTCTCCCCAGCATGCTTTTATAACCTGGCTCCGATATCTTGCATCCCATCCCTTCCTGGAGGCCTTCTCTCCTAGTCTGACCTGGTAATCCTGGGAATTATCTGCATCCTGTGCTCCTGGCACTTTTTTCTATGAGAAAGCATTGTCCTCTTACTTGCTAATTCTCCTCTGGCTCTGTTTGGACTAGTGAGCTGCCTGGCTGCAAGATGGCTGGTAACTCCCTGAAGTGGGGAGCCACTTACACAAACTCAGTAGAAGGCTTTCTACCAACCAATTAATGTTCCACAGAGTTATAGATGATGTGTGTATCCCACCAACATGATTGGTTGCAAACCCCCACATCCAAAAAATTCTCTCCAAGTCTCTAATTAACTGTCTGAAAAGCATATTCTGGCCAATGCTGTATGGAGAAAGTGAGGACTGTAGGTGCTGGAGATCAGAGTTGAAAAGAGTGATCCAAACAGCATTTGAAAAGTGTAGTGCTAGAAAAGCACAGCAGGTCGGGCAGCATCTGAGAAGCAGGACAGTCGACGTTTCGGGCCTAAGTTAAAGGACTGATGAAGGGCTTATGCCAGAGACATCGACTCTCCTGTTCCTCTGGCTAACCTGCTGTGCTTTTCTAGCGCCACACTTTTCAAATGCTGTATGGAGCCAAAGAAAATTTTTTTCTTTTTTTTGGAAACAACTTTATTTTGCCATTTCAGGGAATGATATGTTTAGATGTCACTTAAAAGAAAAGCCCACTGGGAGTGATTGGAACCTGGACCAGGTGGATCTCAATGACTGTGAGATCTTTGATTGGGGTTGTTAACCTGGGCCAATCAGGGAGCCCTGGCTGACAGATATAAACTATGGATTGGGTAAAAGAAAAAGGAAAAAAAACTATGGATTCAAAAAGTCTCCTAATCGTATGAATTGGCTATGAGCTGGCTGGTCAGAGCCCATGTACAAACCACATGAAAATAAAGGGTGATTTGTTGACATGATACTGGCCTCTATGCAATTATTTCACTACCATATTCTACTAAGCTGCTGGGAAACCAACTCTGTGTCAAGAGACTGCAAGGCATTAGTTGAACAGATATTGATGAAAATTAAATTAGCATGATGATAGGTAAGCTCTTCCACCATTACAGAAACTCAGTGGGAGGGGGAGGTAGTGGTATGCCATGATTACAAGCAGACATCTGAGATCAGTATCCACTAGCCAAAATTAATTTGTGTGTTAAATTATATTTATAGCAATGAACTTTTCTCACTAAATAACAATAAGTCTTCAAGTGAACTTCCCCTTGGAAGCAAAGACAAGGGACAAAAGCCTATTTCTTGCCTTAACTGAGTGATTTTGCAAGAACATGCAGCACCAGAACTCGCAATTTCAGCAGAAATAGATTTACAATTAACCATCAATGCAAAAAGGCCTTTCTCAATAAGGTGATGAAAGAGGAATTTTATCCCTCTTCCTGAATTGTGTTTTCTTTTACTGCTAACCAGCAGAAAAGGCTTATTCAACTGAATGATATACCTTTAATGGCTTTCCATGTCAATCCTGATAAACAGTAGCGTATGTAATCCAAATGTTCTGTCAGATTATTGGATTGTGATAAAGGTCATTTTCAAATCCGATATTTTTTGGCAGCAGGAGCCAGGTAAAATATTGTGCAGAAACTGATGTGATGGTAGATAAGAGCTGTTCTAATTTACCATCTGTTGGAAGCCAATTAAAATATCTAACATACGAATAATAACATTTAATATAACATGATGCTCCTTGAGACATACTGCTACAGATGCTATCACAATAAGTAATTACCATAGAATAAATATTCCTGTGTCTAACAATGAATTTAACAATGTTCATGGCTTATTGTGAAAATCACCTGTTAAGTACAGAGTCATAGAGTCTGAGAGACATAAAGCACGAGAACAAACACTTTGGTCCCACTCTCCATACCGACCAGATATCCCAACCCAATCTAGTCCCATTTGCCAGCACGTGGCCCATATCCCTTTAAATCTTCCTATTCATATACTCATCCAGATGTCAGTTAAATGTTGTGATTGTACCAGCCTCCACCACTTCCTCTGGAAGCTCATTGCATGCACGCACAACCCTCTACGTGAAAAAGTTGCCCCTTAGTTCCCTTTTACATTCTTTCCCTCTTACCATGAACCTATGCCCTCTAGTTCTGGACTCACCCACCCCAGGGAAAAAACCTTGTCTGTTTATCCTATCCATGTTCCTCATGATTTTATAAACCTATATAAGGTCACCCCTCAGCCTCCGATGCTCCATGGAAAACAATCCCAGCCTATTCAGCCTCTTCCTATAGCTCAAATCTTCCAACCCTGGCAACATCCTTTTAAATCTTTTCTGAACCCTATCTGTTTGGAATGGGAGTAAACAGTTCTGTGAATATGTAAATTAATTTCTAATTAAAATACATTTATAAGCAATGCTGATTTTATCTGAACTTCAATAATTGTTGCATAAAAGAAATTATTATATTACAGAATCATAAACTAGTTAAGGGAGGCTTCTCATCATCATCCTGTGATCATGCAGGACATTGTTAATCATGGTAGATAAGGTTTTTCACATGAGAACACGATGTAACCAAGAACAAGACTTTCTATAGGCATAGAACACCTGATAAGAGGTTGGAAAAGGATCCTTATGATCTGTATATCTAAACAAAGCAGAAGGTAGGAAGTTGTTCAGCCAAAAGAAAAGAATGGGAAAGATCTCACAGGAGTGAAACTTGGAGTTGACCTTGCATAACTGGTGTCGAGAGTTTGGTACTGGAAAAGCACAACCGGTCAGGCAGCATCCGAGGAGCAAGAGAGTCAATGTTTTGAGCAAAGGTCCTTCATCAGGGCCTCCTCCATCGCCACTGCCTTACCACCTGACACCTGCGGGAAGAACGCCTTCTCTTCCTCCTCAGGGCCCTCCAACCCCACAACATCAATGTGAATTATTCCATCTAATAAACATACATTCAATTTGCACCAATAAGCCAGTCTCACCTGTTACTGTAGGAAATATACAATGCCTTTTCTGATTATTTGTTGTATTTGAGCTGCCTTGAGTATTTGAACAATCTGCAACCTTGGATCAAATCTTACATATACTTATAACTAAAATACTTTTGAAGATAAGGTCCAATGCTAATCTATTTTTACCTGTGGAATATCAAGCAAAGCTTAGCATAATATACAGCTATTTTATTAGTTTTAATGAATGATTTGATTGATTGAGCTGAAAATAAATGGGATAGTATCCACCAGAAAATTTAAGTTGGGTTGAATAGCCTGTGCAAATTCTCTATCATTTATCTAATACAAGTGGCATTGACTGACCAATATGCATTCAGCACAATGTAAGGGGTGGAGAGTCAATCTCACACAGGTAGCCACTCAAATACCTTCAAGTATTTAATGCCTTATTACAATAAACCTTCATAATTCTATATCATAGACAGCTAATCCTTTAATAATCTCTATGATTTGTCAATCAAACTGTGAACTTAAAGTGCCCCCCCTACAAATGTGACCATGATAGATCACAGAAAGCAATCAAGCGTTCACATTACTGTAATGTTAGTCCTGAAAGTTATGTCAACAAAAATCTACTGAACTTTCAAGAACAGATTTTTTTTTCAGATAGACACAGGCAGTTTTTTGTTTGTTTTACAACATTCAAAACGGGTGCACAGTGGCTCAGTGCTGCTGCCTCACAGCACCAGGGACCAGGTTCCATCCCAGACTCGGGTGACTGTCTGTGTGGAGTTTGCACGTTCTCCCCATGTCTACATGAGTTTCCTCCAGGTGTTCCAGTTTCCTCCCACAGTCCAAAGATGTGCAAGTTGGGTAGATTGGCCAAGCTAAATTATCCATGGTGTTCAGAGTTGTGTAGGTTAGGCTTATTTGTTAGGGGAAATGCAGGGTGACAGGAATAGACAAGGAGGATGGGTCTGGGTGGGATGCTTTTCAGGGGTTGGTGTAGACTTGTTAGGCTGAATAGCCTGTTTCCACACTGTGGGGCTTCTATAATTAATATTTTTAAAAATGTAGGTTAGAAGATGGAAAAGGCCACTGAGCTGCTCAAACTTTCCTGATCATTCAATGATTTGATCTGATTGCTTCACAATCCCACCTACCCCCGATTACCTTTCACCCTGTTGCTTATCAGTAATCTACCTGTTACTGCTGCTTTTTGAGGAAGAGAGTTACAATGATTCACAACTTTCTGGATGAAAAACAATGCCTTTATTCCTGGCTTAAATTGAAATGATTTTGAGACAATGACCTTCACTTTACAACAAGAAACAATATTTCAAAATGCACCATGTTGAGACACCCAGGACTTTATATTTTACAATCAAGTCACATGCTACCCTTCTAAACTCCAGTGCATATAAGTACAGCCTGTCTAAACTTGCCTCGTCCAACAAGCCACCCATTTCATACATAATCCATGATGTGGTAGAGCCGGTGTTGGACTGGGGTGGACAAAGTTAAAAATCACACAACACCAGGTTATAGTACAACAGGTTTATTTGGAAGCACTAGCTTTCAAAGTGCTGCTCCTTTATCATGTAATTGTGGACAAAGATTATAAGACACAGAATTTTATAGCAAAAGATCACCATGTCATGCAATTAAAACGAAATAATGAACTAACCTAGATTGTTGTTAAGTCTTTTCATCTTTTAGAATAGGTTGCAGGTTTCGGTTCATTAATATGTAAATACCAGAATTTCTTTTAAGTCACATTCTTGTGACAACTTAAGGTTTTATAAAAGAAGGTGACATCTCAGCTCAGACAATACATTAAAGGTGTGAGGTGTGAGGTCAGAGTCTGTCTGTATCCCAATCTATTTCCAAAGTAGGAATTTATAAATAGATTATATGGATTGACTGCTTGCATTGACTACCTATAAGTTGGTGCTTTTTGAGCAAAAAGCCAGAATTTATCTACAAATACAATTCTACAAATGCAAATTCATCCCATAGACGTGTGTGTGTGTGTGTGTAGTTTAGTGGGTCACCTATAGTGTGACATGAACCCAAGGTCCCGATTGAGGCCATCCCCATGGGTACTGAACCTGGCTATCAGCCTCTGCCATTCTGCATTGTTGCAAAAATAAGGACCGCTGTTGCTGGAAATCAGAGTCTAGATTAGAGTGGTGCTGGAAAAGCACAGCAGGTCAGGCAACATCCGAGGAGCGGGAAAATCGACGTTTCGGGCAAAAGCCCCAGTCCTGTTGAAGGGCTTTTGCCTGAAATGTCAATTTTCTTGCTCCTTGGATGTTGCCTGACCTGCTGTGCTTTTCCAGCACCACTCTAATCTACTCTCTGCATTGTTGCAAATCCCAAAGTTGACTTTTGAAGGATGGCCACCTGAAGATCTGAGGCCGAATATCCCTGACCGCTGAAGTGTTCCCTGATTGGGAGGCAACATCCCTGCGTCCATTCATCCGTTGTTATAGTGACTGCTTGGTCTCACCAATGACCATACCTTGGGGCATCCTTGCCTGCAGCTTTTGAGATTGACAACACAGGCCGAGTCACATGAGGACCTGTCGTGTACATGATGGGTGGTGTACCCATCTGCAGGTACTTCTGTGACTCGACCACCACTCAGTCCCGTGAAAATGTGAGCTTGTAGTTTCTGGATCTGGGATCCACCTGCTATTCTGGATAAGCCACATAATCTTGACAATTCTATAAACATCCATAGTGGGCTGTGGTGATTTCTTAAAGTCGACCATTACTAAGCAACCATTGTGGTTTTTGTAACAGGAGGTGGAAAGGTGATAGAGAGTGTTCAATATTTTTGTCACAAAAATATGGCTCCTTTTAGAAAGAAGAGGGCTTAAGAATAATTAATCAGTTTGTACTTGATCAATTATAAACATCTCAGTTTTGGTTACTATATTAAATTCAGTTCCTAGCTTAAGCAACAACAGAAAAGGAACATGATTTTTTTTGAAAGACAAGTCATTTCAAGGGTACTTCATCCCATTCATTAATACAAAATGGAATCACTCTATGAATATGCAAATGAACTGGGACCAGTGCCAAAAAATTCTACATTTGCTGCATGATTTCCAAGGAATGTCGACAATGCCCTATCCCAAGGGAATTCTCAGTTCTTCATTTATTCCAGAGCAAAAACAAATTAAATGCAGTTCCTCTGAGACATGGTGCTTGTTTGAATTGTAGGTCAGGACACTAATATTCAAAAAGTATGTTCACGATGCAGAATTCTTACAGGGCAGAATCATCTATTGTTTTATGGTTTATTGTCTGCCCAAATATATTGGAGAACAATTTCACAGGCAAGGTTTACAATTCTAATTGTACAAACCTGGAGTACATTCATTCTCATCCCAAACACTGATCATTCATGCAACCCTTTTGCTGACTCTTATATATGTGTGTGATTTGCCTCATCCTATTTCTCATATACATGCACTGCCCTCAGCAACATATCCAAAGGCATAGCTTTGGCGTTCACATGTTTGTTGATGACACAACACTATCTCAACACCATCTCTCTCAACTCATCAACTGTTGCTAAAGTATTGTTCAGCTTGTCAGACATCCAATACAGGATGACTATAACATTCCTGAAATTGAATATTGAAACCATTGCTTTTGGTCCTTTTCTCAAACTATTCCTTAGCTAGTCACTCCATCTTGAACTTGGCAAACAAACTATATTTCACATTTCATGCCAGGATGGGAATCTGAGCTTGTATTGGTACTATCACCAAGACTGCTTATTTCCAATTCCATTACATCACCTGACATCACCTTGCTTCACTTAAATTCAATTTAAACCCATCCTCTCATTGTCTGAGACTTGTCTACTCCAATGCACTCTTTTCTGTTATTACAGTTGATTCTCAACAACGTTGTCAGGTATTATTCTTAGTCAATAGGTGTGGTGCTGGAACATTATTCTAAGTTAAACACACAGCTAAACTCTTGCAGCATTTTTCAATAATTGTATATTTATCCCAATCTAACTACATATACTGCACTCTACAAAATCTAAACTAATACTCACTCATTCAAGTATTCTCATCATTAGATCTCTATTTGCATGCTTACACTATAAATGACAGTTTCCTACACACATTCTCAGCAATTAACCCTTTATTCTATAGTCTCCTACATGTCACTCCCTGGAAACTTGAAGACTTCCAAAACACTGCTGTCCTGTGTCCCAAATCATAGTTCCTCATCACAGTTGTGCTCATTGATCCACATTGACTTCCAAGCAATGTCTTGACTTTTAAAGTTCATATCACTGTTTTCAAATTCCTCCAGTTCTTCCTCTCAATTTCTTTACAATCTTCTTTAGATCCACAACTCTTTCAGATGTCTGTGCTCATCCAATTTAGATCCACTGTGTATTTCCATTGGTAGCATGTGCCTTTAATTGCCTCGGCCGTCAGCTCTGCAATTTGCTCCTAACACCTCTACCTTACTTTCCTCCTTTAAGACATGCCTTCACACATCCATCTATGACCAAGGTTTTGGTCATCTGACCAAAAATGCCCTAATTCTGGATCAGTGGTGCTGGAAGAGCACAGCAGTTCAGGCAGCATCCAACGAGCAGCGAAATCGACGTTTCGGGCAAAAGCCCTTGTTTTTACCACAAAAATGCCCTAACACAGTTCGGTATCATACTTGTTTTATAATGCTCCTGTTCAGTGCCTTGGGATATGTCATTCCATTAAAGGTGTTACATTGATGTTAGGTGTTATTGATGAAAACCCATCACTCAGATGCCCATGGTTATAGACTGTTGCTTTTTGATACAGAATAGAATGAATATGTATTAAGTGAAAGCATCATTTGTGCTATACAGCATTGCTTAATTTATTATAAAATCTTAGTCAAAGGTATGTTATCTACATAAGCTCTGAGAATCTTTGAAGACTGACAAAGTGTGTTGTGATTATTAACTGTATGGAGGTTCATTCCGGTACATGACAGTGGAGGTGAATTTTGACTTTTGCTAATGAACAGCAGAAGAGACATGTATTGCTTTCTATTATTTTGGTATCTCTGAGGCCAGCAGTCTCAGAATATACTTCCAAAGCTGTATGTCTTTCAATAATTCTCTGGACCTGACTATAATATCTCTTGAAAACTTAAATTCTTCTCTTTGTGTTACCTTTTTTTGTAGATGATTGGATGAATTCAGGTTGGTACATTTGGAACGCCAATCCTGATGCATGGTGAGTCCCTGGGAAACTCCCAGCAGAGAGAGAATTATTCCAAAAAACACTAGAGAAAGAAATGACTAATTTTCCAATGAGAAATGGAAGAATCCAATAGGCGAGTAGAAAGCACCTTCCACTATTTGCAGAAATGTTGCCTTACATTATTCAGTGTGTGCAGAATAATGGGCTCCTCCATGCATACTGGTTGAGTGTACCTCATATACTTGGCCTAGTTTGAACAACAAAAATAGTATGCTGGGGAAACTCAACAGGTCTGGCAACATCTGTAGAGAATGAAACAGAGTTAATGTTTTGATTCCAATACAGGCAATGTTGGTTTTTTATGTTGTTGACAAAAGAAGAGTGAATGGAGCATGTAGTAAGGATGTCCACAGCAAAAGAAAAAGGGAGTGCTAATGGTGGTAAAGGAGAACTGGAGATGTAAAATAGTGCAAAAGTGAGGTCCTCACCTTGCCCCTGTTTTCTAAGTGACTCCTAATAATCTATTTGGGGTAACTTGCCTATGCATAGAGGTAAAGGTATCTTTATTCAATCCACTCATGTAAGGACTTCTTGTCTTTTATGTCATATGTAACCTATGATTTTGTCATGATTAATGAATGTTTAACATTTATGTGCACCACCTAGCCATCTTAAAAGAATACATCCATGCCCTAGCGAGTGGTAATGAGGACTTCCAACAGCCAGTTCCAGGGACAATGTATCTTGTTAGCAACTGGATCACAAAGCAAAATGATTAATCAACATTGCAACTGAAGGACAAAATTATATTAATGACATTTCTCATGTATGACAACACCTTCTCATTATCCTTTCATTTCCTTTACCAACCTATAATCTGGTCATCTCATTATTATCCTTAGAGCTTTCCAAAAACAAATCTAGCTTTCTGTCCTTTATCCACAAAATGCAAAACAAATTGCATATGAATTAACAAATTAAAATGTTGAGTTAGTTGCAAGCTAAATTATGTTCTACACATTTAAAGCAGATGGCTGAGATACTTGTAATTTACTTAAAATACACTTCAGCATTTTGCACTGAATATGTGTATATTTCTGGCTCTATCCTTTATAATTCTCCTGTAATTGCAGAAATACTGGAGGAGGAATTAACATTCAAAAACCTTTATAAATGTGAAGCGCAAGGATGGCAGAAGCATTAGTAATTCTCCTGGCTTCACAGGAACATTTTTATGAACTGACCTTTTATAGAGTAATATATAGTCTAACTCCTTAGGTGACAGTGGCCACTAAAGAACTTGCAGAACTTTCCCAGCTCCTGTGCATCTCAGAACCATACAAATGGTAGAGTGCCTAAAGCAGGCTTTTGTTGCAAATGCAAAAGCCTGACACTACTTTCAGATGTCCACCAAAAGTACATGAAAGTTCTCCAACCCAAATTCAGCCAGTTGATTTTGAGATGCCCGATGCGGATGCAAGGTTGATCTCAAAGCTTGGACCATCTTGCATTCATTTTATTAACTTTAATAGGAAATCAGTTATTCTCCCACAATGGCTGCAATTGACTATACATCTGTCTTTCATTCTTCTCATGAAGACTAATCCCTTCTTTGTGGTGTCCAAATGGGTGGACATCAAGTGGCATGCTCATGTGAAGAAGGCTGTTGACTTATAATGTTCTGTTGTGTTTAAGCATTTCTAATGAAGCAATTCTTTATTCAAAGTTATTTTGTTATCAGTGTGACTACATGGTCACTTTTAGATGTCAGTTATTTAAAGTCTGATTTGGATAATTACTTCTGTCCTGATCATAATAAACTTCTGCTAAATGATTATAAACTGGCTGCAAAATGAAAATGATACTTGGTAGTTTTAAACAGAAAATATTTAATACTGCAAAACTGCTGAAAGTCAGAAAGAATTCCCTTGGAGGTTGTCATACCTTGGGATTTTTTTTGACAATTTGCACAAAGAAGACTTTTAAAACAGTTGCTTTTGATTGTTGAAAGTAATTTTAACTTTGCTCAATGGCATAATGTGAATCTGTCAGACTGGTCACCTCGTCTCCTTCCCAAATTGAGGTGACTGGCTTTGATTTTCTGACTGATGGCTGCAAGTCACATTGAAGGCTGAAATCAATTACATGAATGGTGGCTAGTAAAACACAGTTCATCCTTGCATTAATATTTTGTTTGGATTCCACTTACTGTTCTGAAAAAAGGGGAATGGCCATTTTCTGCCTTGCATATCAATTAACATAATAGAGAACTGACAGAAGCCAGTTTGCTCAGGTTATTTACTGACTCAAGGGCACTCATTTTAATTTCCATTAAGACTAGGTACAAATAGCAGAATCTTCGAGATGAAGCAAGCAGGAGCTTCATCACTGTCTTCAAAAGTGAGCAGAGTACTGCAACATTTTCCAATGCCTGGTATTCTGTACAAGTCTCCCAGTACTGCTATCACCAACCCATCAGATACATAAAGGAAAATTAATTTTCAAAATGCTTCTTCAATCAGCATCACAAAACTTAGATTGATTTCCTAATGCAGGCAGAACCATGAGTTGCTTTTTATGTGGTATGTGCAGAATTCATCATTGACATCATTGCTATCGTGCTCAGCAATGCTGCCTGGCTCCGGGGAATCAAATTTTCTCTCCTCTTAGAACTGTAAATTATACAAATGAATTAAGGACAGAAATTTAAGTGATTTAGCACTTAGGATTCATTCGGGTTCAAGGCAATGCAAACCAAATTAATATTAATTTATGTTAAAGGTGAAGATCACCCCTACAGTGTCTCTCTAAAATAGCTTTTCTTTTTTACAAATGTCAACAGAACATTCTTCTGGCACTTTATGCACTTTTTCTGATATCATTAAATAATCACTGTCAGCTTCTGCGCTGTTGTCAATCATCTGAGGTGATCAGAGAAAGATTTTATGGGCATTTTGCCCCTTAAAGTTCTATTCTCAAATTTTGCTTCCTTGCATTTGATGGATGGCAAGGCTATGAAAGGAAATGGAAGGTGATGAGGGTACATGATGCTTCAAGCATGGTGATGATGAAACAGCCATTCTATTCTTGACTCTTATTTTCATAAGATCAAATGCTCCAAGATAGAGTAAGTGGAGGTTATAAGCTTCCTTGTCTCTTAATCCTATCTGGAAATTAATCACTACCTTACATTGTGAATTATGGAGATTTGAGAAACAGTCGACCTTTCTGAATCCGCAGTGCCTGCGCCCAATTCTATGTCCAACTCATAATGAGTTAATCTGACAGGATCTCAGCATTGAATGTTCAGCTCTACTTCTTTGGATTTTCAATTGTAAATCTTTTAACAGCATGCAGTGTAGAAACTTTCTGACATGCAGATATACCATATCCTGACAACTTTATTGTTAGAGCTTAAAAATGTGTTGCTGAAGAAGGGCTTATACCCAAAACGTCGATTCTCCTTCTCCTTTGATGCTGCCTGACCTGCTGCGCTTTTCCAGCAACACATTTTTAAACTCTGATCTCCAGCATCTGCAGTCCTCACTTTCTCCAACTTTGTTGTTAGCTATGGTGTTCTTAGTGTTACATAATTTAGGATTTAAATGTCTACGGAATGGGGAGCACTTTTCCATTTGGGTACTTTTAGTTATTTTTTCACACTCAGTGCATTATCTCAGCTTTGCTACATTCTCACATGTTCACTTTGTTAATTTTTTAGATCACTTTCCCATTTTTTTCAGTCCTGAAAGCCACCATTCATGTAGTTAATTTCAGCCTTCAAAGTGTCTAAATGGCTATCAATGATACTATATTCACACATAGAGCAGTATTATATCTGTGGCATTCTGTTCCTAATGGGAGACCAGAGGGGTCACATTTGCACTCTCATGTTGGGACCTGGCTCCAACCTGACTGAACATATAAAGAGCTGGATGTATAGGGGAGTTAAGTGTGATTTTCCAACATCAATAGGCTATTCATTGGTGGATTCTGTTTTCAGTTTAGGCTGGGTCCCTAAATGTTGTGAATTAGCATAAGACTGTAAGACGTGGGAGCTTTAGTAGGGCAGTCTGCCATTGGGTCTGCTTTCCCATTCAATGAGATTATGGCAGATGTGATAAGTATCAACTCCAATTTCTTATATTTCCCTGTAACTTTTGACTCCCTTCCTGATTAAAAATCTGTCCCATGTTATGAACCCTGTCAAAATATATCAAGAAGATACAGAAGTTGTGGATATGTTTGCCAAATTGGGAAATTGATTTGCAGGCATTTCATCCCCATCTAGGTGACATCCTCCTGTGAAGCATTGCTGTACAGTATCAGTTGGAATGTATCTGGTTTTGACACAGTACAGCAGCGCTTCACAGGAGGCTCCATCGTACTGAGGAAGTCACCTAGAAAGGGGACGAAACATCTGCATACCAAATTCCCAGCTTGGCAAATATGCCCACAACAACTGAAACTGGCACCTGAGCTACAAACCTTCAATATCAAGGAGATAGCCTAGACCATAACTTTTATCTTATTTAAAGGCAAGTTTAAGGCACAGTATTCCAATGGGGATCCAATTGGTCAAACGATGAGGCTTTAAGGAAAGCACACTTTATTCTTACACCACAAGTAAATCCAAACAAATAAAAAAGAATTGCCATAACGTTTACTCTATCAAAATATTTAATATTATAACATATATTTTAAGCACTACTCAACTAATCCAATATAGCAGCATCCCACAAACACACCCTTGGCAAAGGCAAATTCAGCAAAGCAGATTGCCCTCACTTGCTATCTCCTCCAGTCCAGGAGAAAGAACACTAGGAAAATGAACCTAGCAACAGAGATTCTTAAGTTTTTTTTGCAGCAGAGAGAGAGCTGCATCTAGCAGTTTCAACTCCAAAACCTCAACTGAGAAGAAAACTAAAGTCCCAGGTCTGTGTGAGCCTGACTCCACTCAGTCAAGTTTCTTTTGTCTACTTTAAAAAAACACCAAAGCTATTTACTCTGCTTTCTATGGAGATGACACCTCAGCACCTGGTTTACAAAATGCCTCTTCAAAAGAAACAGGACAGAACAAATCCCTCTTCAAGGCGTGTCTTGTTGCATTATCTCATCTTTGAATATACTTAATGACTCAGCTTGAAACACCCTCTATGGTGAATAATTTCACAAATTCAATGCACTCCCAGAAAATGAACTCCTCCTTATCTCTATCTTAAATGTGTGACCTATCATACTGAGATAATGCCTCATTTAGTCTTGGACTCACCCATAAGGGGAAGCAAGCTTTTTGCGTCCAACCTGTCATGTCTCTGATAAATCGTGCATCTTTTAATAAACCTTGTCTCTATTTCTTCTAAACTTCAATGAGAACAGTCCCAGCTTACTCAACCACTCCTTATAAGACAGTCCCTCCATAGTTGGTATTAACCCAGGAAACATTCTCTGGCTGGCTCTAATGCCAATCTATCTTTCCTTAAATAAGGGCCCAAAACTGATTATAGTATTCCAGATATGGTCTGACTAGTGCCTTACATAGATTCAGAGAAAGTTCCCTTCTTTTGTACTCTATTTGCTTTAAAATATAGACAAATATTTCATTTGCCTTCACTCTTACTGACTGAATTTAGATGCTAGATCTTTGTAACGTACAGACTCTAAAATCCTTCTATTCTCTTGCTTTCTGCAGTCTTTCTTCATTTAAACAATATTCAGCTCCTCTATTCTTCGTGCCAAATTGCCAAATTGCACATTTTCCCATATTAATTTCCATCTTCCAATGTTTTACCTATTTAGTTAACCTATTTACATCCTTCTGCAGATGTTTTTGTGTCATCTTCAATACTTTCCTTCCCACATATTTCCTCATCCAAGTCATTAATATATATTGTAAATTATTTGGACCCCAGCACTGATCGCTATGGCATTGCACGAGGTTATCACTAAATAGGTTGTCATCCTGAAAATGCCTCACTCATCCTAACTTGCACTCTTCCTTTGGTCAGCCAATCCTCTATTTATGCTAATAAGCATCCTCCGACATGATGGGCACTTAGCTTATTAAATTGTCTAATGTGCACTATGTCAAGCAACGATGATGAAGAAATTAAGTGACACTAGGAGCCACTGGCAGGCAGTTCCAGCCAAATGGAACTGCACACCCAGTATGATAATCCTGCATATTTCAGTGATTAGTTATCAGGACAGCCCCAGTTGTCTCCACCATGGTCTCTCCAACATTTGCAGCAAGTTAGTTCTTGTCCTGAAAATGTGATGACAGGCTAGTGCCCATCTTCCCTGAGTGCTGCATTCTGACCAACCTGCCCCTTTGGTATTGCCCATTTCTGGCATTGCAGCTTCTGTTGTTAACCAGCAAGAGCTTCCTTTGCCACCTGCTCTCCCTACCCCCTGATTCTACTCTCTGCCCTCCCCTTTCATTTCTTCCTGCCCAAGACACTATGTCAGGCCATCCAAAATCACCCCAATTATGCTTGTTACTGACTCATCGTTGCCAGTCCTAACTGCCATGCAAGTTTGTATTCTTCTATTTCTCACCTTTTGTGCTGTAGAGAAAGAAAGCACTCAACAAAGAAAACACTCATCTCAGCCACAACGACACAAAGTTGACTGTTGCTTACCACCTTTAAACAACTGTGGACCATGTGTCATGAGATTCCAATGCCACTGCCTAATGTAACATTTACCTTAAGACAAATTCTCAAAAAATGTAATGTAATGAGCATTCATGGGATGCAAATAGGAACATACCATAGGATAGTGTGAGCCCCAAACCACCAGAATCATGCCAATTACTCTCAGGATCTCAGTCCTTCATTATGAAGTGGACATTTTGTGTCGCACTCAATAAAGTTGCTTCTCCATCCCCACTGCCTTTCCTGCTCTAACAGACACCAGATAATACTACCGATAAAATACAAGATTATTTTACCTCGATCAGATTTTAAGCACAATAAATACTATTGCATTTAAGTCTGTCTGTGTGTCATTTACAGTCGCAGTATTTAAACATTAAACTGAAAGGGCAAGTATATTCTTTTAAATAAAAGCTCTTTCACAAAATCGAACAATGAATGGGAAAGGAGGGGGAATGCAATTTACCCTTTCTGATCGAGTCAGAACAGAGAGGTGTAAGAGGAGATTTGGGAAGTGGAAAAGTGGTTGCAATGTAGGCAGATCTTTTCTCCCAGGTTATTGGGTGCTCCAGAACTTCATTCACATTCAGGAATACATTCACTCCTGTCAAAACTGCACAAACAGTTTCAGCCTGCTTTACTTGTCAAACTAGGAAATGGCTTCAGTCTTGGACTTTGATGTCCACAACCTTAGATAATTAGTACAATTAAAAATATCATGCAAAACAGAACTGAATTTTCTTAAATGGTGTAAAACAGAAGAGCACTTAAATGATATTTCCATCACATTTCTGTGACAATAGCAATGCTGTAATGATCAGAAATCTGACAGAATTCAAGTCCATAGCAGAATTTTTATTCTTTCATTCAGTGACTAAGTACTTACCAATAACTACTGCAACTGTTTTCTTATTTAAATTCAAATTACTGATGTTCAAATGACATATTTAAATTATACTTGTGTTTTGAGCTTAGCAGTGCTATTAAGATTGAAAAAAGACAGGGAAAGTATTACTTTGGATTTAAATTGTAGTTTTCAAATGTTTTATCGGGGATTGTAATTATAGTTTAAAGACAGAATCTCATTATCAATACCTTTTGAAAAAGAAACAGTTCTTCCCTTTTTTTCTGTTAACATGGTGATTTCTTTTTATCTAGACACATTGGAGATTTCATCTGGAGATGTTTCTGTACTTCACAATGTGAAAGAGCTCAATTAACACTACTAAAGTGACAAATTTGTTGATGTACTCATTTTTTAACTGTATCTAGTTACAATAATTCAGTTCTTTTACGCTCTCAGGTCCTGCAAATTATTTTCATAATTTTTTTATATTATATCTCAAAAGCAGACTGATTAAACAGAATCACTTAAAGATTGAACAGAAATCAAAGCCCAAAATTGTGAGCTATCCCTCGGTCTAAAAAGTGCATATTAAAGAGTGAAAATTCACCTTGAGCCTGCAGTTGCCCAAAGCCAACATTGAGAAGAGTTGACAAAGCTATTTTCATTTTCTGATCTCAGTTAAAGGAACTATTGATCTCCTGGCATTAAAGTGGCATCCTTCTACCACTTGCTATTTGTCAGAGACTGAACAGGCAGAAAAATTAAACCGAGGGAGGGAACAGAGGAACAGATCCAGGTGACAACAGAGACCAGACAGTAAAGGGTTGAGGTGTTTTTTTTGTGAGACCAGGATAAACATACCTGCTCTTCCTTGATATCTCACTGCCTCACACCACACTGCGACGATGCTGTGGCTTTAAGAAGTGAGTTTGTCCTTTTATTTTGAAGAGAGGTTATAAGGCAGAGGCGTTGAGCAGTCTATCAAAGCTATTTGAATAAAGAGCTTGGGAGGCCTTGGGTTTTTGTTTAACAGCCTGAGTGAGTATGGCTAGCTCTCACAGATTAGGATTTCTGGGTTTTGATTTTTTCAGTAGCATCAGACGCTGTTGTGGTCTCAACAGAGTTGTAAGCTTCAGTAAATGTCTCCGGGCTGCTACTGTCTCTGAATTTTCTCTTCATGTTTTTTTCCTCCTGGATTGGAAAACTGTATGTGAGAATCAGTGCCAGAATTTGTCTTTTTGCAGATGGGTGTGTTTATGGGATGTTACTATAGTGGAACAATTAATTAGTAATAGTTACTGTATCTATTATACAGTTAAGGTTTCCAATGGAGTTAAATTATTCTAAGTTCTTCCTTCTTCTGTTTGTGTTTTAGCTATAGTGTTTGAATAAATTGGGTTTTGCTTAACATCAAGAAAAAGGACAAAATAATCTCTTAATGTCATAGCTTAATCATACCCACCACCCAAAAAATAATACTCTGAACTTTCTAAAGGCAAATGTGAGACATTGTGTTCCAGATGCAATTTGATTGGTCAAACTACCAGACTTGAAGCAAAGCACACTTTATTCTTACCTTACAGTTAAAACACAACAAATGAAAGAAGAATTGGAATAACATAACTCTATTGGGAATCTTAACAGACTAATGTATTAATACATTCTGAGGGATAGGATTTATGACTATTTGGAAAAGTATAGTGTGATTAAAGGCAATCATCATGACTTTGTGAGGGGCAGGTCATGCCTCACAAAACTAATTGAGTTCTTTGAGGAGGTGATGAGACAGGTCAATGAAGGTTGGGCAGTGGATGTGACTTCAGCAAGGCACTTGATAATGTTCGCCATGGTAGGCTCATGCATAAAGTCAGGAGGTATGGGACACAGGGAGATTTGGCTATCTGGATTCAGAATTGGTTGGCTGATAAAAGGCAGAGTATGATTGTGGATGGAAAGTATTCTGCCTGGAGGTCAGTGTTGAGTGGGGTCCCGCAGGGCTCTGTTCTTGCGCCTCTGCCCTTTGTGGTTTTTATAGATGACTTGGATGTGGAGGTTAGTAAATTTGCCGATGGTTGGAGGTGCCATTGATAGTATCAAGGGCTATTGCAAGCTGCAGTGCAACATAGGCAGGATGCAGAGCTGGGCAGATAGAGTTCAACCTGGATAAATGCGAAGTGATGCATTTTGGAAGGTTGAACTTGAATGCCGAATATAGGATTAAAATAGGATTCTTGGCAGTGTGGAGGAACAGAGGAATCTTGATGTTCAAGTGCATAGATTCCTCAAAGTTCCGCCCAAGTGGATAAGGTTGTGAAGAAAGCATATGGTGTTTTGGCTTTCATTAACAGGGGGATCGAGTTTAAGAGCTGCAAGGTTTTGCTGCAGCTCTACAAGGCCCTAGTGAGACCACACTTGGAATATTGTGTCCGGTTCTGGTCGCCCTATTATAGGAAAGATACGGAGGCTTTGGGGACAGTGCAAAGAAGTGTACAGGATGCTGCCTGGACTGGAAGGCTTGCTTTATGAAGAGAGTTTGACTAAGTTCGGACTTTTCTCGCTGGAGCTGGAGAGAAGTAGGAAGAGAGATGACCTGATCGAGGTATACAAGGTAATGAGAGGCATGGATAGAGTCAATAGCCAGAGACTTTTTCCCAGGGCAGGATTGATTGGCATGAGGGGTCATAGTTTTAAGATATAGGAGAAAGGTATAGAGGAGACATCAGAGGTAGCTTCTTTACGCAGAGAGTTGTGAATGCATGCAAAGCATTGCCAGAGGTGGTGGTGGAAGCAGAGTCATTAGGGACATTTAAGCGACTGTTGGACAAGCACATGGACAGCAGTGAATTGAGGGGTGGAAGGTTAGGTTATTTTATTTTAGATTAGGAATAATCCTTGGCAAACCTGTGCTGTACTTTTCTATGTTCTATGTTCAATGAAGTTGTCGTAGTGTTCACTTTGTAAAGAGCTATAGTCCTCATAGGCCCAAAGGGTACTGTTTTTATGAGAGATAGAGAGAGACATTAGTTATCTATAGCTTGAGGGTAACTACTCCACAAGCAAGGTGTTGGGTGAGAAAGTAGCCCTCCATGAACAATCACAGCTAGTATTGGGATTGGAATTATGTTGTTAGTCCCATTTCTCCAGCCCTGCTCCTGGAGTCTGCTTGCTATGGCAGAAACACCCAATTGAAGCTGATTTTTCAATTACTGCATTTTCAGTCTGAATTACCATGCAATTTAAGGATTCCCTTTCATACAGTGGATTATTTTTTGTTTTACTTCATGCAATCCTCGATGTCTGGTTCAATGCAACAGTTCAACTCAGACTCAGGACCCCTTGCCCAAATAACCACCTCATGATAGAGCTTGTACCCCTGCCTTCCAGCTGCACGTTTCTTCCATTCCAGCATGTCTTCAGCCATATCTATCATATGTGTTGTCATTCTCTCTATGCTATATTATATTGAATGTTACCATGAGGTTTGTAGAGTTTGCTGTCATTAGCAATCTGCAATGTTTGTTTCTCTTGATGTCTTAGGGCAACATTTTCTTTTTCTCTTTTTGGTTTTGAAGATCCAAAGTTGGTACTTCTTAGGAAAGGTTGTGTGTGTGTGTATGCGTGTGTCTGTGTGTGTGTCTGTACTGCAATACTTACAGATTACATAAATATGTCTATGTTATAATAGTCATGATTTGGAGATGCCAGTGTTGGACTGGGGTGTACAAAGTTAAAAATCACACAACGCTAGGTTATAGTCCAACTGGTTTAATTGGAAGCACACCAGCTTTCGGAGCGTCGCTCCTTAACTATCACCTGATGAAGGAACGACGCTCCAAAAGCTAGTGTGCTTCCAATTAAACCTGTCGGACTATAGCCTGGTGTTGTATGATTTTTAACTATGTTATAATAGAGACTATTAGGAGCACCAGTTCTTCAGGTCTGTCCCCAGTAGCGCATTTTTATTCTGACCAAGGCCTCATGAAATTATGATGATAATGTGGTGCTAACTGCATTGAAATATTAACCCTTTAAGATCCAATCAGAACCATCTATGTTTCATCTCAAAGGTATTCTATCAGACACGTGACAGCATCAGCCAGAGACAATGGAAGTGGGATGGGACATGAGGTAGCAAAATCTCTGAAAGGGTGGAAACCAGGAGAGATTAAATGATGAATGGGCAGACATTCTGTACTTTGCTTCGTATTGCTGTGATTCTGTGGAGCGTAAAGTGATATCTTAACCATGTAGAATATTAACTCTGTCATACAAATTACTGAGGTAACAGTGTTTGCAGTTTTGTTGTATTGATAAAGAATGGTGTCCCACATAAATCCTCGAATGACATGCTTTTACTTGATTCCAGATTATGATTATATCCAATGTAGACTGACTTATTACTATTTACCATTTCTGGACAGTGTCTCCACACAAATATAAAAGTAAAACAAGCAAACAATAGGTTGGACCCTGAAGAAATCAGTCACAAGAAATCATTCTGTAGCTACCACAGAATTAGTTTCCACAGTGTAATATTTGTGCAGATATTTATGTCCAGTACATCATTACCATGGCTACAGAATGGTTAGAGTGGTTGCTCCCATCAAATTGGCCATTTCTTTCTGTCATTGATTTCTGTTTCTTTATTCACTAGTCACGTAACAATTTCCTCCTCACTTGTACTTCCTATAACCGATGAGATGTACCAAAACTACTTTACACCATTTCATTCTGTTATAAACATGCTATAGATACAAGTTCCACAGTTCAACAATTATTCAACACAACCGGGAATTTCTAGATTAATTTCATAAATGCGTTCACATCTCCTGTTTAATATTTAACACTGTTTTATATGAACATTTAGCAAACTATGATTATGACTACATGAAATTCCACAATACACACTGAAACCTAAAACATCCTTGGTAATTTCCAGGAATTGAGTCCCTATTTTATGCACCGTCCATTTGTTCCTCCCTGAATGGGGGCTAATGGGTCTACGCATAGTAAAGCAAATGTCATCAGCAGTAGTTCAATGATTCCTTCTTTCTATGCTGTTCTAAGGATATGGCAAGTTTTTTTCAGAGAGCAGTTGAAATTCAGCTCTGTTACATTTACTTCTACTACTTTTTGAATACTGTATTCAATACTGATCTCCCTGCTCTCGGAAGGATGTTGTGAAATTCGAACGCATTCAGAAAAGATTTACAAGCGTGTTGTCAGGGTTGGAGGGTTTCATCTACAGGGAGAGGCTGGACAGGCTGGGGCTGTTTTCCCTGGAGCATCAGAGGATGAGGGGTGACCTTATAGAAGTTTACAAAATCATGAGTGACATAGATAGGGTAAATAGTCAAGGTCTTTTCTCCATGGTACAGGTGTCCGAAACTAAAGGGCATAGGTTTAAGGTGAGAAAGGAAAGATTTAAAAGGGGCCTGAGGGGCAACCTTTCCATGCAGTGGTTGGTGCATGAATGGAATGAACTGCCTGAGTAAGTGGTGGAGGCTGGTACAATTACAACATCCAAAAGGCATCTGGATAGGTATATGAATAGGAAGCCTTTAGGGGGATATGGGTTAAATGCTGGCAACTGGGACTAGATTAATTTAGAATAACTGTTGGTGTGAGGGTCTGTTTCTGAGCTGTACATCTCTTTGACTCTATGACTGTAGTGATGGCAATGCAGAATATTTCTCAAGCAAGGTATATCGTACTAGAATCTACTGAAGTATGTCAAGAGTGGCTTAGGTCAGGGCATATTATATGGTCAGGGCAGAATGCTGATCACTGGTAGATCATACATTTTGCATTGGGAGCCCTTGTAGATTTATGATTGTGGTCAACATGGTAAACTTGTCCTAAGTGGAAGACATCCTGGCGAGAATCTTTGATGGAGTCTGCCACCAGAACAAATGTTTATGTGTGGCCCAATAACACATCAGAAAGGACAAAGAGCTAGTCTCAATAATCACCAAAGAGTTCCATGAAGCGACGGGATTGGTGGATGTAAGCTTAACTGCAGCAGCTGAAAGCTCTAAGAGTTATCATCACTTAATTAGTTCTGCAACACGTGAAGCTGAGCGGTAAAGTTCAGAGAGAACTGAGCCATTTTCTCTGACATTTTTGAGAGTGAACAATATATAACGTGTTGTGGGAAGTAAAGAAACAGGGACTCTATTAAAAGAAGGTAAAATAGGTCATGTGGAATTGGGGAGAGAAAAGAGAGAGGGAGACTAACTGTTATCATTGGGTCTATTGGTAAAAATGTTGGCCTGTCCTGACTAATTATAAGGAATTAAGAATGTTATAAAATTATTACAATCAGTTAATATGTTCCTTGATAAAGTTCAGTCCTTAACCATATCAAACATCTTGCTGTACAGAAATAGAAATGGTTAGTAAGCGTTTGAGATAGTTTAACACCTTGTGTAACAAGCTGTCACTCCCCTGACACATCCCAAGGACAGCTTTAATCATAGGTTAATTAAAGTATCCCACTGCCACCAAGATCAAGAATGATTGGTATGGCTGGCGGATTCCATAAATCATAAAATACATTGAAATACAGTTTTTTCATATTCTGCATTAAGTTAAGGTGAATAGGAACTATTTAACACACTCCCTCAACCTCAAGTAAAGGATATCCATGCACAATATTTTCTATAATTAATTTCCACAAATATATTGTTAATGTTGCTGATCAAGGTTGAAAGGAACCAAATAGTAATGAGTTTAGCAAACTATTTTGTAGTTCA
This sequence comes from Chiloscyllium plagiosum, assembly GCF_004010195.1. Classification (NCBI taxonomy): domain Eukaryota; kingdom Metazoa; phylum Chordata; class Chondrichthyes; order Orectolobiformes; family Hemiscylliidae; genus Chiloscyllium; species Chiloscyllium plagiosum. The sequence goes on from NC_057718.1 coordinate 53,195,627, forward strand.
TTTCAAAATCTTTCTTTTGAAAATTTGGAATTGTATTTTGTCATTTTGTTTTCAATCATGGGGCAGGGTGTCATTAGCTGGCAACATTTATTGTCCATCCTTAGTTGCCCTTGAAAAGGTGGTGGTAAGCTTCCTTCATGAACCGATACAGTCCGTGTGATGCAGCTGGACCCTCAATGCCTTCCAGGGAGGGAATTCCAGGATTTTGACCCTGCAAGACTGAAGGGATTAATAATATGCATTTGAATGTATAAATCAGCAAATAGTGGTCCTGACTGGATATACAAGAAATTAAAGTCAGAATGTGAAGTTTACTTGGCATTTTCCTTCAATCTGTCATATTGTACAGCAAACAGTTTTCAGCAGAATAGTTCCATTGATGGCCAGTTGGCTCAGCAGTTTGTTTATGACACAAAGAGATGCCAACTATGTGGATTCAATTCCCATGCTGCCGAATGTTGTCTTCTTAACCTTGCCCCTTGTTTGAGGTGTGAGAACTCTCAGGTGGAGCTTACCACTGGTTACCTGTCTCTAATGGGTGAGCAGGATAATGACTTCTCACAAAATACATTATTGCAGAATGTCTATTTTTGCTACACATCTGGTTTGGAATGATGATAACCAAGTGACAACCGCTGAACAAATAACATCATGTGAGTGCATTAACCCAGCTCTCCATTATTCCATAAACATTTAAGAGCTGGTGCCTCTTACATTTTATATCCTATATCTAATCAACAATATATACTGGCACATATATTTTGCTGATTTTTTTTCCCAAATAGTGAAAATATTTCAGACAATTATTTGGCTATTTTGTATTTTGCCACAAAGCAGTGAGCTACATAGCAATGGGGATGATTTTCCAATGCAACTTTACCATCTCAGCTTTGGTTACATGCAAGCAATTGGAGTTAAGACTCCACAGAAAGGGGAGAAGGAAAACTCCTTCATTATTCTGGCAATACTTGCTCAACTCTGCTCATAATCTATGTAAGATTGCAGTTTAATGAAGTCATTTATTTATGGCTGCTTTGGTTAGAGAAACTTAATTAGTAATTTGTTACAGCCTCCAGTAAGAGTTTGCTTTGACTGTGGTTAGTGAATATTTGTTTCCATGTATAATGCTTTGTGAAAATTGAATCAAGTGCAAAAACACACTAGAAAAATGGCAGGAAAATTACACTATCAACTGATAGCCCCATCAAACTGTGCATGTACATAGCTAAAAAGCAAACTACAAACTACTTCCCAGGCCTTATTCTGAGTGAAATACCACTTGTGTGGCCATGCAAAAGAGGAGAAAGATATGGCATCTTAAAACAAAATGGCCAAGTTTGCTGTTGAAATTTTACTGGGAACATTGCCACCAACAAAACAACCACAAGGAGGATGCTTGGTTTCAACAGATGTACTGCGTATTTCCAGAAATCAATTATTTTTGTTTCAGGGTGTAAGTAAGAGACCACTTATCTTCTATATTTGTCTTATCAATATTTTGTAATACAATGCAGGGCAATTCTTTTGGATGCAACTTGCAGCCACATTGTAAATGGATTTGTAAGGATTTGATACATCAACCAAAACCATAAAAGCATTTGAAAATGTGTTTACAATGTCTCTGTAAATAATGAAGAGGAACTGCATCAAGCAGCCCACTGTCCAGACAAACTTTTACCCTTTAATTTTTATGTTGCATCTTAACCTATGGAACTAAGGGAGTTAGAAGTCATAGAAAACTAAACTATAGGAAATTTACAATTTAAATTTGTAAGTGTACAATTTGTAGCCATTCATTCCATCATATTAATGCCTGCTAATGTAGAGCAATTCAGCTTTTTCTCTCCCTTCCTGCATTAGGCATATAGCCAAATGAGTACAGAGGAACCTTGACTATCTGGCATTCGACTTTGCGAATTTTGGATTATCCAACAAGATTGCAAGGTCCAGATGTTTGGCTAAACTACATTATCCCCCACTGAAAAAAGTGTTGCTGGAAAAGCGCAGCAGGTCAGGCAGCATCCAAGGAGCAGGAAAATCGACGTTTCGGGCATAAGCCCTTCTTCAGGAATGAGGAAGGTGTGCTAAGCAGGCTAAGATAAAAGGTAGGGAGGAGGTACTTGGGGGAGGGGCGTTGGGAATGCGTAGGTGGAAATGGTTAAGGTGAGGGTGATAGGCCAGAGTGTGGGTGGGGGCGGAGAGGTCCGGAAGAAAATTGCAGGTCAAGAAGGCGGTGCTGGG
>NC_057718.1:53198989-53213064 GCF_004010195.1 Chiloscyllium plagiosum
AATTCCAACGCCCCTCCCCCAAGTCCCTCCTCCCTACCTTTTATCTTAGCCTGCTTGGCACACCCTCCTCATTCCTGAAGAAGGGCTTTCATTCCTGAAACGTCGATTCTCCTGCTCCTTGGATGTTGCCTGACCTGCTGCGCTTTTCCAGCAACACTTTTTTCAGCTCTGATCTCTAGCATCTCTGCAGTCCTCACTTTCTCCTATACTATCCCCCATTCAATTATCCAGAATTCAATTAACCAAATTTAATACACCCAACCTTCAGATAATCAAGGTTCCTCTGTGATTAATTCTGCATTTTTAGGATCAAGGTGTAAGTTATTTTAGAAGCCCTGAAGTTATACTAATATCATAGTACACTATGAATTAATCCATGTTATTTAAATGATGCTCTGTCTTCAATATTGCATAGCATGCAATGTATATATTTCCACATATTTCCTGTCTCACATGTTGGCATTTTGTCAAATGGCAGTAAATGGCTACAGATTGTTCTTTCGTGACCTCACAGTTACTTGTTAAGGTTATTATACTGAAAGAGTTAATATTGGAGGCTGCATTAAGCACCAGCCAATCAGCTAATGTCACATAGTTTTGGTTCCAAATAAGGCAAGAAATATTAGGCTCTTGTGGAGTGAATGTCTATATCCACAGGTCTCCCTATTACCTTAGAAATATGTTTATCATAGAATCCTTACAGTGCAGAAACAGGTCCTTAGGCCCAACAAGTCCACACAAACCCTCCCAGGAGTAATCTATCCAGACCCATTCTCCCTAACCTATATTTAACACTGACTAATGCACCTAACCTACACATCCCTGAACACTATGGGCAATTTAGCACGGCCACTTCACCTATCCTGTACATCTTTGGAGGGTGGAAGGAAACTGGAGCACCCGGAGGAAACCCATGCAGATACGGGGAGAATGTACAAACTCCACACAGACAGTCACCTGAGGCTGGAATTGAACCCGGGTCCCAGACACTATGAACCACCATGGCACCTTAGTAATATGATTAAGATAAAAACCTTTTCTTGTTAAGACTCAATTGCTGGCGTCTGACCACCTCAGCTGTAAACTGTCAATGGTGGACATCCCAAAACCAAATACGATATGGTGATCAGCAAAGGTCATTGTTGATTAAAGTGACATGATGATCATTGCTGGCCATTAGTGGTTATCACAACATGGTGAGGATTAATATTTGATTTAACTGTATGGAACAAATTCCAGTGAACCCAGAATAAATTTCCATTTATAATTTTAAAGACTTTATTGCTTTAAGAACTACTCAAACAATCATATTTACAGTAGCTAAGCGATGAAACATTTGGTAAGTGAGACAGATGGAAAAGAAACTTGTGGAAAGATCAGCAAAAGGGAAGCCGTGTTTAACGGTAAAGCCTTTTACTTCAGACTGGGCAAGAAGAGACAGGAGAGTGTGAACACGAAGCTAGCCACAGCTGGAAGTTACAGATTCATTATGGAGCACAAATCTATAAGAGCAGTGCTAACTAGAGGTCATCCAGGAAGCAAATAGGCATCAGAACCCGATGTGTAAAGTAACAAATCCCTGTTGGATAAATGGAAAACTTTCAATTAATTGAACATAATGGGCTGAGAAAGCAAAAAGTTAAGAAAAAGCACATTACTCCTGTAGTGAGTAGACACTTTGAGGGACTGCCACAACAGGAAAGTTCAGGGCCATAGAAGTAATTAAAATATGTCAGGTCCTCAATTTTACACTGCTCTCATTACCTGTCTCCCTTCCAACACTGTGGAACAGGGAAACTGTCCAGGCATAAGCAGCTACTAATTAAGAATGCTACATCTATGAAACTTTACCTCACTTCCAGAAACTGAAAAAGTAGAATACAGTTACTGAACTGCAAAACATCAAATGAATACTCACACAAAACTGATAATACAGTCCAGTCAGCAACATTAGAAATGATGCTCAATATGTTTCTTGGGAAATTGGTGATTCAACCAATTCCAGTTTGGCAGAATCTGTTTACGTCAATGGACATCTCACTAATTTTAAGCCGGATATGGAGTAATTCTTACTGTCTTATCAGATAATTTACCACATATAAAGAAACAGAGGTTACAGCCTAGAGAGATAGAACTATATGGTTTAGGTGGAACCGCTCTTAAGATGAAATGTCTTCTACAAGCAACTTTGCAACAGAAGAGCTCCCTACACATAAGAGACTTTTCCAATAATGCAGGATTAAGAATGAAGAGTCAGCAAGCCAAAGAGAGGGCTCTCTGGGAGTATTAAGAAGCTAGGAGAAATTGAGGACTGCAGACGCTGGAGATCAGAGCTGAAAATGTGTTGCTGGAAAAGCGCAGCAGGTCAGGCAGCATCCAAGGAGCAGGAGAATCGACGTTTCGGGCAGAAGCCTGCTCCTGCTCCTGCTCCTTGGATGCTGCCTGACCTGCTGTGCTTTTCCAGCAACCCATTTTTCAGTATTAAGAAGCTGCCTGATTGACTGAATTTGTGAAATTAGAGATTTTGAGGAATAGTAATACATGAAATTATACAAATGATTGCATGAATATTAATTATGGGTAAAACATCTTGAAGGAAATTTTGTAAGCAGCCCCAGAGCAGCAAGGGTCCTGGAACAGCACAAGGACAGCAAGGCCTGGGACAGCATGAGGGGTGCGAGTCCTGTAGAAGCAGATGGACAGCAAATCCTGGGGCAGCACATGGGAGCGAGTCCTGGAGCATCATGAGGAAACCAAATCCTGGAGAAGCCCAAGGGTCACAGGACTTGGAGCAGTGAAAGGGGAGAGGGGCTGGAGCAGTGAAAGAAGAGTGAGACATGGAGCAGCACGAGGGGAGTGAGTACTGGAGCAGCACGTGCGGAGTGAGACCTGGAGCAGCACGTGCAGAGTGAGACCTGGAGCGGTGAAAAGGGAGCGGGGCCTGGAGCAGCACGAGGGGAGTGAGGCCTGGAGCAGCATGAGGGGAGCCGGTCCTGGAGCAGTGAAAGGGGAGCGAGTCCTGGAGCAGTGAAGGGGGAACGAGGCATGGAGCAGTGAAAGAGCAGTGAGTCCTGAAGCAGCAAGAGGGGAGCGAGACTTGGAGCAGTGAAATGGGAGCGAGGCCTGGAGCAGTGAAAGGGGAGCGGGTCCTGGAATGGTGAAAGGAGAGTGAGTCCTGGAGCAGTGAAAGAGGAGTGAGTCCTGGAGCAGCACAGGGGGAGCGAGGCCTGGAGCAGCACGAGGGGAGCAAGACCTGGAGCAGTGAAAGGGGAGCGAGGCGTGGAGCAGTGAAAGGGGAGCGAGTCCAGGAGCAGTGAAGGGGGACGAGGCATGGAGCAGCAGGAGGGGAGTGAGTCCTGGAGAGCACGAGGGGAGTGAGGCTTGAACAGTGAAAGGGGATTGAGTCCTGGAGCAGTATGAGGGGAGTGAGTCTGGGAGCAGCAAGAGGGGAGTGAGGCCTGGAGCAGCACGAGGGGAGCGAGATTTGGAGCAGTGAAAGGGGAGTGAGGCCTGGAGCAGTGAAAGGGGAGCGAGTCCTGGAGCCGTGAAAGGGGAGCGAGTCCTGGAGCCGTGAAAGGGGAGCGAGGCGTGGAACAGTGAAAGGGGAGCGAATCCTGGAGCAGTGAAAGGGGAGCGAGGCCTGGAGCCGTGAAAGGGGAGCGAGGCCTGTAGCAGTGAAAGGGGAGCGAGGCCTGGAGCCGTGAAAGGGGAACGTGTCCTGGAGCAGCACGGGGGAAGCGAGTCCTGGAGCAGCACGAGGGGAGCGAGACCTGGAGCAGTGAAAGGGGAGTGAGTCCTGGAGCAGTGAACGAGGAGTGAGTCCTGGAGCAGCACGAGGGGAGTGAGGCCTGTAGCAGTGAAAGGGGAGCGAGGCCTGGAGCCGTGAAAGGGGAGCGAGGCCTGGAGCAGTGAAAGGGGAGCGAGGCCTGGAGCAGTGAAAGGGGAGCGAGACCTGGAGCAGTGAAAGGGGAGTGAGTCCTGGAGCAGTGAACGAGGAGTGAGTCCTGCAGCAGCACGAGGGGAGTGAGGCCTGTAGCAGTGAAAGGGGAGCAGGGCCTGGAGCAGCACGAGGGGAGTGAGGCCTGGAGCAGTGAAAGCGGAGTGAGTCCTGGAGCAGCACGAGGAGAGTGAGGCCTGGAGCAGCAGGAGGGGAGTGAGTCCTGGAGCAGCACGAAGGGAACGAGGCCTGGAGCAGCACGAGGGGAGTGAGTCCTGGAGCAGCACGAAGGGAACGAGGCCTGGAGCAGCACGAGGGGAGTGAGGCCTGGAGCAGCACGAGGGGAGTGAGGCCTGGAGCAGCATGAGGGGAGCCGGTCCTGGAGCAGTGAAAGGGGAGCGAGTCCTGGAGCAGTGAAAAGGGAGAGAGACCTGGAGCAGTGAAAGGGGATCGAGGCCTGGAGCAGTGAAAGGGGATTGAGTCCTGGAGCAGCATGAGGGGAGTGAGTCCTGGAGCAGCACGAGGGGAGCGAGGCCTGGAGCAGCACGATGGGAGCGAGGCCTGGAGCAGCACGAGGGGTGCGAGACTTGGAGCAGTGAAAGGGGAGCGGGTCCTGGAGCTGTGAAAGGGGAGTGAGGCCTGGAGCAGTGAAAGGGGAGCGAGGCATGGAGCAGTGGAGCAGTGAAAGGGGAGCGGGTCCTGGACAGTGAAAGGAGAGCGAGGTCTGGAGCAGTGAAAGGGGAGCGGGTCCTTGAGCCGGGAAAGGGGAGCGGGTCCTGGAGTGGTGAAAGGAGAGTGAGTCCTGGAGCAGTGAAAGGGGAGCGAGTCCTGGAGCAGAGAAAGGGGAGCGAGGTGTGGAACAGTGAAAGGAGAGCGGAGCCTGGAGCAGCACGAGGGGAATGAGCCCTGGAACAGTGAAAGGGTAGCGAATCCTGGAGCTGTGAAAGGGGAGTGAGGCCTGGAGCAGTGAAAGGGGAGCGAGGCATGGAGCAGTGGAGCAGTGAAAGGGGAGCGAGGCCTGAAGCAGTGAAAGGGGAGCAAGACGTGGAACAATGAAAGGGGAGTGAGGCCTGGAGCAGTGAAAGGGGAGCGAGGCATGGAGCAGTGGAGCAGTGAAAGGGGAGCGAGGCCTGAAGCAGTGAAAGGGGAGCAAGACGTGGAACAATGAAAGGGGAGTGAGGCCTGGAGCAGTGAAAGGGTAGCGAATCCTGGAGCCGTGAAAGGGGAGCGAGGCCTGGAGGAGTGAAAGGGGAGCAAGGCCTGGAGCAGCACGAGGATGTGAGGCCAGGAGCAGCACAAGGGGAGTGAGTCATGGAGCAGTGAAAGAGCGGTGAGTCCTGGAGCAGCACAAGGGGAGTGAGGCTTGAGCAGTGAAAGGGGAGCGGGTCCTGGAGCAGTGAAATGGGAGTGAGTCCTAGAGCAGTGAAAGGGGAGCAAGACCTGGAGCACTGAAAGGGGAGCAAGACCTGGAGCAGTGAAATGAGAGTGAGGCTGGAGCGCTGAAAGAGGAGTGAGTCCTAGAGCAGTGAAAGACGAGCGAGTCCTGGAGAAAAGAAAGAGGAGTGAGTCCTGGAGCAGTGAAAGGGGAGCGAGGCCTGGAGCAGCACGAGGGTGATGAGGCCTGGAGCAGTGAAAGGCGAGCGAGTGAAAGGCGAGCGAGTCCTGGAGCAGTGCAGCGGTCCTGGAGCAGTGAAAGGGGAGCGAGTCCTGGAGCAGTGAAAAGGGAGAGAGTCCTAGAGCAGTGAAGGGGGATCGAGGCCTGGAGCAGCATGAGGGGAGCGAGGCCTGGAGCAGTGAAAGGGGATTGAGTCCTGGAGCAGCACGAGGAGAGTGAGGCCTGGAGCAGCACGCGGGGAGCGAGGCCTGGAGCAGCACGAGGGGAGCGAGACTTGGAGCAATGAAAGAGGAGTGAGTCCTGGAGCAGTGAAAGGGGAGCGGGTCCTGGAGCAGTGAAAGGGGAGCTGGTCCTGGAGCAGTGAAAGGGGAGCTGGTCCTGGAGCAGTGAAAGGGGAGCGAGGCCTGGAGCAGTGAAAGGGGAGCGAGGCCTGGAGCAGTGAAAGGAGAGCGAGGCCTGGAGCAGTGAAACCGGAGCGAGTCCTGGAGCCATGAAAGGGGAGCGTCTCCTGGAGCAGTGAAAGGGGAGCAAGTGCTGGAGCAGTGAAGGGGGATTGAGGCCTGGAGCAGCATGAAGGGAGCGAGGCCAGGAGCAGTGAAAGGGTATTGAGTCCTGGAGCAGTGAAAGGGGAGTGAGTCCTGGAGCAGCACGATGGGAGCGAGGCCTGGAACAACATGAGGGGAGAGAGGCCTGGAGCAGTGAAAGGGGAGCGGGTCCTGAGCAGCATGAAGGGAGTGAGTCGTGGAGCAGCACAAGGGGAGCGAGGCCTGGAGCAGCACGAGGGGAGCGAGGCCTGGAGCAGCACAAGGGGAATGAGGCTTGAGCAGTGAAAGTGGATTGAGTCCTTGAGCAGCACGAGGGGAGTGAGGCCTGGAGCAGCACGAGGGGAGCGAGGCCTGGAGCAGCGAAAGGGGAGCGAGTCCTGGAGCAGTGAAAAGGGAGCGGGTCCTTGAGCAGGGAAAGTGGAGAGAGTCCTAGAGCAGAGAAAGGGGAGTGAGGCATGGAACAGTGAAAGGGGAGCGAGGCGTGGAACAGTGAAAGGAGAGCGGGGCCTGGAGCAGCAAGAGGGGAGTGAGTGCTGGAGCCGCACGAGAAGAGTGAGCCCTGGAGCAGTGAAATGGGAGCGAGGCCTGGAGCAGTGAAAGGGGACCGAGGCCTGATGCAGTGAAAGGGGACCGAGGCCTGGTGCAGTGAAAGGGGAGCGAGGCCTGGTGCAGTGAAAGCGGAGTGAGTCCTAGAGCAGTGAAAGGAGAGCGGGTCCTAGAGCAGTGAAAGACGAGCGAGTCCTGGAGCAAAGAAAGAGGAGTGAGTCCTGGAGCAGTGAAAGAAGAGCGAGTCCTGGAGCAAAGAAAGAGGAGTGAGTCCTGGAGCAGTGAAAGGGGAGCGAGGCCTGGAGCAGAAAGAGGGGAGCGAGGCCTGGACCAGCACGAGGGGAGTGAGCCCTGGAGCAGCATGAGGGGAGCGTGGCCTGGAGCAGCACGACGAAAGTGAGGCCTAGAGCATTGAAAGGGTATTGAGTCCTGGAGCAGTGAAAGGGGAGTGAGGCCTGGAGCAGCACGAGGGGAACGAGGCCTGGAACAGCATGAGGGGAGCGAGGCCTGGAGCAGCACGAGGGGAGCGAGGCCTGGAGCAGCACGAGGGGAGCGAGGCCTGGAACAGGACGAGGGGAGTGAGGCCTGGAGGTGCGCGAGGGGAGTGAGGCCTGGAGGAGCATGAGGGGAGTGAGGCCTGGAGCAGCACGAGGGGAATGGGGGGTGCGAGTCCTGGAGCAGTGAACGGGGAGTGAGGCATGGAGCAGTGAAAGAGGAGTCAGTCCTGGAGCAGCACGAGGGGAGTGAGGACTGGAGCAGCACGAGGGGAGCGGGGCCTTGAGCAGCACTAGGGGAGCGGGGCCTGGAGCAGCACTAGGGGAGCGAGGCCTGGAGCAGTGAAAGGGGAGTGAGTGCTGGAGCAGCAGGAGGGGAGTGAGGCCAGGAGCTGCACGAGGGGAGTGAGGACTGTAGCAGTAAAAGGGGAGTGAGTGCTGGGGCAGCACGAGGGGAGTGAGGCCTGGAGCAGCACGAGGGGAGCCAGGCCTATAGCAGAGAAAGGGGAGCGGGGCCGGGAGCAGCACGAGGGGATTGAGGCCAGGAGCAGCAAGATGGGAGCGAGGCCTGGAACAGCACGAGTGGAACGAGGCATGGAACAGCACGAGGGGAGTGAGGCCTGGAACAGCACGAGGAGAGTGAGGCTCTGGAACAGCATGAGGGGAGTGAGGCCTGGAACAGCACGAGGAGAGTGAGGCTCTGGAACAGCACGAGGGGAGTGAGGCCTGAGGTGCACGAGGGGAGTGAGGCCTGAGGTGCACGAGGGGAGTGAGGCCTGGAGCAGCATGAGAGGAATGAGGCCTGGAGCAGCATGAGGGGAGCGAAGCCTGTAAAAGCATGAGGGTAGTGAGGCCTGGAACAACATGAGGGGAGTGAGGCCTGAGGTGCACGAGGGGAGTGAGGCCTGGAACAGCACGAGGGGAGTGAGGACTGGAGCAGCACGAGGGGAATGGGGCTTAGAGCAGCACGAGAGGAATGAGGCCTGGAGCAGCACGAGGGGAGCAAAGCCTGGAAAAGCACGAGGGGAGTGAGGCCTGGAACAGCACGAGGGGAGTGAGGCCTGAGGTGCACGAGGGGAGTGAGGCCTGGAGGAGCACGAGGGGAGTGAGGACTGGAGCAGCACGTGGGGAATGGGGCCTGGAGTAGCACAAGAGGAGCGAGGCCTGGAGCAGCACGAGGGGAGTGGGGCCTGGAGCAGCACGATGGAAACGACGTCTGGAGCAGCATGAGGGGAGCGGGACCTGGAGCAGCACGATGGAAACGACGCCTGGAGGAGCACGAGGGGAGCGAGGCCTGGAGCAGGACGAGTGGAGTGTAGCCTTGAACAGCAAGAGGGGAGTGAGGCCCGGAGCAGCACGATGGGAGTGAGGCCTGGAACATCACGAGGGGAGTGATGCCTGGAGCAGCACGATGGGAGTGAGGCCTGGAACATCACGAGGGGAGTGAGGCCTGGAGGAGCACGAGGGGAGTGAGGCCTGGAGCAGCACGAGGGGAATGGGGCCTGGAGCAGAACGAGGGGAACCAGGCCTGGAGCAACACAAGGGGAGCGAGGCCTGGAGCAGCACAAGGGTTTGCGGGCCTGGAGCAGCACGAGGGGAGCTGCGCCAGGAGCAGCACGAGGGGAGCGAGGCCTGTAGCAGAGAATGGGGAGCGGGGCCCGGAGCAGCACGAGGGGAATGAGGCCAGGAGCAGCAAGATGGGAGCGAGGCCTGGAACAGCACGAGTGGAACGAGGCATGGAACAGCACGAGGGGAGTGAGGCTATGGAACAGCTCGAGGGGAGTAAGGCCTGAGGTGCACGAGGGGAGTGAGGCCTGAGGTGCACGAGGGAAGTGAGGCCTGGAGCAGCACGAGAGGAATGAGGCCTGGAGCAGCACGAGGGGAGCAAAGCCTGGAGCAGCACGAGGGGAGTGAGGCCTGGAAGAGCACGAGGGGAGTGAGGCCTGAGGTGCACCAGGGGAGTGAGGCCTGGAGGAGCACGAGGGGAGTGAGGACTGGAATAGCACGAGGGGAATGGGGCCTGGAGTAGCACAAAAGGAGCGAGGCCTGGAGCAGCACGAGGGGAGTGGGGCCTGGAGCAGCACGATGGAAACGACGCCTGGAGCAGCACGAGGGGAGCGGGGCCTGGAGCAGCACGATGGAAACGACGCCTGGAGGAGCACGAGGGGAGAGAGCCCTGGAGCAGAACGAGTGGAGTGAGGCCTTGAACAGCAAGAGGGGAGTGAGGCCCGGAGCAGCACGAGGGGGGCGAGGCCTAGAGCAGCACAATGGGAGTGAGGCCTGGAACATCACGAGGGGAGTGAGGCCTGGAGCAGCACGATGGGAGTGAGGCCTGGAACATCACGAGGGGAGTGAGGCCTGGAGGAGCACGAGAGGAGTTAGGCCTGGAGCAGCACGAGGGATGCGAGGCCTGGAGCAACATGAGGGGAGCGAGGCCTGGAGCAGCACAAGGGTTTGCGGGCCTGGAGTAGCACGAGGGGAGCGAGGCCTGGAACAGCACGAGGGGAGTGAGGCCTGGAACATCACGAAGGGAGTGAGGCCTGGAGGAGCACGAGGGGAATGGGGCCTGGAGCAGCACGAAGGGAGCGAGGCCTGGAGCAGCACGAGGGAAGCGAGGCCTGTAGCATAGAAAGGGGAGCGGAGCCCAGAGCAGCACCAGGAGATTGAGGCCTGGAGCAGTGAAAGGGGAGTGAGTGCTGGAGCAGCACGAGGGGAATGAGGCCAGGAGCAGCACGTGGGGAGTGAGGCCTGTAGCCATGAAAGGGGAGTGAGTGCTGTGGCAGCACGAGGGTAGTGAGGCCTGGAGCAGCATGATGGGAGCGGGGCCTGGAGCAGCACGAGAGGAGCAGGGCCTGGAGCAGCACGAGGGGAGCGGGGCCTGGAGGAGCACGAGGGGAGAGAGGTCTGGAACAGCAAGAGGGGAGTGATGCCCGGAGCAGCACGGGGGAAGCGAGGCCTGGAGCAGCACGAGGGAAGCGAAGCCTGTAGCAGAGAAAGGGGAGCGGGGCCCGGAGCAGCACCAGGGGCTTGAGGCCTGGAGCAGTGAAAGGGGAGTGAGTGCTAGGGCAGCACGAGGGGAGTGAGTCCTGGAGCAACACGAGGGGAGCGGGGACTGGAGCAGCACGATGGGAGCGGGGCCTGGAGCAACACGAGGGGAGCAAGGCCTGGAGCAACACGAAGGGAGCGGGGCCTGGAGCAGAACGATGGGAGCAGGTCCAGGAGCAACACGATGGAAACGACGCCTGGAGCAGCATGAGGGGAGCGGGGCCTGGAGTAGCACGAGGGGAGTGAGGCCTTGAACAGCAAGAGGGGAGTGAGGCCCGGAGCAGCACGAGGGGAGCGAGGCCTGGAACAGCACGAGGGGAGTGGGGCTTGGAGCAACAGGAGGGGAACGGGCCTGTAGCAGCACGATGGGAGCGAGGCCTAGAGCAGCACGAGGGGAGCTGCGCCTGGAGCAACGCGAGGGGAGCGGGGTCTAGAGCAGCACGAAGGGAACGAGGCCTGGAGCAGCACGTGGGGAGCGGGGCCTGGAGCAGCACGAGGGGTGCGGGGCCTGGAGCAGCACGAGGGGAGCGGGGTCTAGAGCAGCACGAAGGGAGCGGGGCCTGGAGCAGCACGAGGGGTGCGGGGCCTAGAGCAGCATGAGGGGAGCGGGTCCTGGAGCGGCACGAAGGGATCGAGGCCTGGAGCAGCACGAGAGGAGTGAGTCCTGGAGCAGTGAAAGGGGAGCAAATCCTCGAGCAGCATGAGGGGACTGAGGCCTAGAGAAGTGAAAGAGGAGTGAGCCCTGGAGCAGCACAAGGAGAGTGAGGCCTAGAGCATTGAAAGGGGAGTGAGTACTGGAGCAGTGAAAGGGAGCGCGTCCTGGAGCAGTGAAAGAGGAGCGAGGCCTGGAGCAGCACGAGGGGAGCGAGGCCTGAAACTGCACGAGGGGAGCGAGGGCTGGAACATCATGAGGGGAGTGAGGCCTGGAGCAGCACAAGGGGAGCGAGGCCTGGAGCAGCACGAGTGGGGTGATGCCTGGAGGAGCACGAGGGGAATGGGGCTTAGAGCAGCAAGAGGGGAATGGGGCCAGGACCAGCACGAGGGGAGTGAGGCCTGGAGGAGCACGAGGGGAGCGAGGCCTGGAGGAGCACGAGGGGAGTGAGGCCTGGAGCAGCACGAGGGGTGTGAGGCCTGGAGCAGCACGAGGGGAGCGAGGTCTGGAGCAGTGAAAGGGGAGTGAGTGCTGGAGCAGAACGAGTGGAGTGAGAGCTGGAGCAGCACGAGGGGAGTGAGTGCTGGAGCAGCACGAGGGGAGTGAGGCCTGGAGCAGCACGAGGGGAGTGAGGCCTGGAGGAGCACGAGGGGAGTGAGGCCTGGAAGAGCACGAGGGGAGTGAGGCCTGGAAGAGCACGAGGGGAGTGAGGCCTGGAGCAGCACGAGGGGAGTGAGGCCCAGAGCAGCACGAGGGGATTGAGGCCTGGAACAGTGAAAGGGGAGGAGTGCTGGAGCAGAACGAGGGGAGTGAGGCCTGGAGCAGCACGAGGGGAGTGAGGCCCCGAGCAGCACGAGGGGATTGAGGCCTGGAGCAGTGAAAGGGGAGGAGTGCTGGAGCAGAACGAGGGGAGTGAGGCCAGGAGCAGCACAATGGGAGCGAGGCCTGGAGCAGCACGAGGGGAGAGAGGCCTGGAGCAGCACGAGGGGTGTGAGGCCTGGAGCAGCACGAGGGGAGCGAGGTCTGGAGCAGTGAAAGGGGAGTGAGGCCCGGAGCAGCACGAGGGGATTGAGGCCTGGAGCAGTGAAACGGGAGTGAGTGCTGGAGCAGAACGAGGGGAGTGAGGCCAGGAGCAGCACAAGGGGAACGAGGCCTGGAACAGCACGAGGGGAGAGAGGCCTAGAGCAGCACGAGGGGAGTGAGGCCTGGAGCAGCACGAGGGGAATGAGGCTTGAGCAGTGAAAGGGGATTGAGTCCTGGAGCAACACAAGGGGAGCGGGGCCTGGAGCAGCACGAGGGGAGCGGGGCCTGGAGCAGCACGAGGGGAGCGAGGCCTGGAGCAGCACGAGGGGAGCGAGGCCTGGAGCAGAACGAGGGGAATGAGGCCTGGAACAGCACGAGGGAAGAGAGGCCTGGAGCAGCACGAGGGGAGCGAGGCCTGGAGCAGCACGTGGGGAATGAGGCTTGAGCAGTGAAAGGGGATTGAGTCCTGGAGCAACACAAGGGGAGCGGGGCCTGGAGCAGCATGAGGGGAGCAAGGCCTGGAGCAACACGAGGGGAGCGAGGCCTGGAGCAACACGAGGGGAGCGGGTCCAGGAGCAGTACGATGGGAGCGGGGCCTGGAGCAGCACGATGGGAAAGGGGCCTGGAGCAGCACGAGGGGAGCGGGGCCTGGAGCAGCACGAGGTGAGTGAGGCCTGGAAGAGCACGAGGGGAGTGAGGCCTGGAGCTGCACGAGGGGAGTGAGGCCTGGAGCAGCATGAAGGGAGTGAGGCCTGGAGCAGCACGAGGGGAGTGAGGCCTGGAGCAGCACGAGGGGAATGGGACCTGGAGCAGCACGAGGTGAGCGAGGCCTGGAGCACTGAAAGGGCAGCGAGTCCAGGAGCAGTGAAAGGGGAGCGGGTCCAGGTGCAGTGAAAGAGGAGCGAGGCCTGGAGCAGTGAAAGAGGAGCGAGTCCTGGAGCAGTGAAAGGGGAGCGAGTCCTGGAGCACTGAAAGTGGAGCGAGTCCTGGAGCAGTGAAAGGGGAGCGAGGCCTGGAGCAGTGAAAGGGGAGCGGGTCTTGGAGCAAGGAAAGGGGAGCGGGTCCTGGAGCAGTGAAAGGGGAGTGAGGCCTGGAGCAGTGAAAGTGGAGCGAGGCATGGAACAGTGAAAGGAGAGCGGGGCCTGGAGCAGCACGAGGGAAGTGAGGCCTGGAGCAGTGAAAGGGTAGCGAGTCCGAGAGCAGTGAAAGGGGAGCGAGTACTAGAGCAGTGAAAGGGGAGCGAGTCCTGGAGCCATGAAAGAGGAGTCAGTCCTGGAGCAGCACGGGGGGAGCGAGGCCTGGAGCAGTGAAAAGGGAGAGAGGCCTGGAGCAGTGAAAGGGGAGCGAGACCTGGAGCAGTGAAAGGGGAGCGGCTCCTGGAGCAGTGAAAGGGGAGCGAGTCCTGGAGCAGTGAAAGGGGAGCAGGTCCTGGAGCAGTGAAAGAGGAGTGAGTCCTGGAGCAGCAGGAGGGGAGTGAGGCCTGGAGCAGTGAAAAGGGAGAGAGGCCTGGAGCAGTGAAAGAGCAGTGAGTCCTGGAGCAGCACGAGGGGAGTGGGGCTTGAGCAGTGAAAGGGGAGTGAGTCCTGGAGCAGCAAGAGGGGAGTGAGGCCTGGAGCCATGAAAGGGGTGCGAGTCCTGGAGCAGTGAAAGAGGAGTGAGTCCTGGAGCAGTGAAAGGGGAGCGAGTCCTGGAGCAGTGAAAGGGGAGCAAGTGCTGGAGCAGTGAAAGGGGATTGAGTCCTGGAGCAGCACGAGGGGAGCGAGGCCTGGAGCAGCACGAGGGGACTGAGTCCTGGAGCAGCACGAAGGGAGTGAGGCCTGGAGCAGCACGAGGGGAGTGAGGCCTGGAGCAGTTAAAAGGGAGAGAGGCCTGGAGCAGTGAAAGAGCAGTGAGTCCTGGAGCAGCACGAGGGGAGTGGGGCTTGAGCAGTGAAAGGGGAGCGAGGCCTGGAGCAGCAAGAGGGGAGCGAGACCTGGAGCAGTGAAAGGGGAGCGGCGCCTGGAGCAGTGAAAGGAGTGCGAGTCCTGGAGCAGTGAACGGGGAGTGAGGCATGGAGCAGTGAAAGAGGAGTCAGTCCTGGAGCAGCACGAGGGGAGTGGGGCTTGAGCAGTGAAAGGGGAGCGAGGCCTGGAGCAGCAAGAGGGGAGCGAGACCTGGAGCAGTGAAAGGGGAGCGGCGCCTGGAGCAGTGAAAGGGGTGCGAGTCCTGGAGCAGTGAA